>NW_009602254.1:20582-21826 GCF_000690535.1 Cariama cristata
TTACTGTTCCTAAACAGTCACCACTGAGATGCCGCTTCTGCAGACCGGTGTAGGAAGAAGATTGTGTCCTAATCGCAGATCCTCTCTGTGATCAGATGTGGATCAGTGAGATAATCAAGCACGTGTTTAAACCGTTCTCTCTTAATAAGCTTTAAATGTATCGGACATTTGACTCTTACTGCAGTCAACAGAAGCTAGGTGCCTCGGTCCCTTTAGACACTTGAGCATACCCACGAATTTCCGTGTGCATTAGGAGAGAAAGTAAATGCACATTGGGGTGCTGTGCCAAGCAGGTGAGAGGGAGAGCGGTTGCTGACACAGGATCCTCTGCTGCGAACAGCTAACACGGCTCTCTGAATTCATATTGCAGCAGAAAGTTCACCTTTCACTTCCCTTCTAAGAGTGGGCAACTGCTGTTATCATTTGATCTCCAGGTCTTCCTGCATGCAGTGACTTACTGGTGGTTAGTGTTTTGATAAAATTGATTTTTCCACTGTGATTATAGAGGTGGTTAAAGAAAAAAAAAAAGAAACCAAAGAAGAGAAGAGAAGTAACAGGAGGCACGTTACTGATTATTTCCTCACAGGAGCAGCAAGTTGGCAATTGCTGTTGATTAATTCTGTGCTGCACAGAGAATGCAAGCATGTCCTTACATCCCATTCCTGAAAGATGATCAGTTTGTTTCCACAAATATAATCTAGCCTGCATTAAGACAGGCACCTGACAGCGCTGTGAGGCAGGCATGTTGGAGAGCCATGCAGCACAGCTAAATCTACTGAGATGCAGGTGATTAGCCCAGATATCCAGATATAACTCTCCTGCCAGGTGGCACCGGTAGCACAAAGGGACAGATTCAGTTACGCAGGCATTCTGGCATTGATTTGAACTTAGAACTGAGTGGTGAGTTGACCCTGGCTGGACACCAGGTGCCCACCAAAGTCACTCTGGCACTGCCCTCCTCAGGTGGACAGGGGAGAGAAAATAAAATGAAAGGCTTCTGGGTCGAGATAAGGGCAGGGAGAGATCACTCACCAACTACTGTCATGGGGAAAACAGACTCGTCTTGGGGAAATTAGTTTAATTTATTACTTATTACCAATCAAATCAGGGTAGGATAATGAGAAATAAAACCAAATCATACAAACACCTTCCCCCACCCCTCTTTTCTTCCCAGGCTTAACTTCACTCCCGATTTCTCTCTCTTCTTCCCCTCAGTGGCAGTTGGGGTCAGTCCATCACCCGCT
>NW_009602255.1:0-43776 GCF_000690535.1 Cariama cristata
GTCAAGCAGGACCTGCCTTTCATGAACCATGAGAGGGAAAATCTCCAGGGAGGAAGAAGCTCTTTGGCAGTATAAAGCCTCGGTCTCTCACAGCACCTCTCTTCCTTTGCCTGAATGCCCTTAAAGTGGTTCTGTAGACACATGAGCTTAGAGAGAGATCACTGCATCTGTAAATATCCAGAGACAGAGCTGATTTTACTGAAAATGTAGCTTATAAAGACATATTCAACTACCTATGAATATAATTTTTTAAAATTATAAATTGGGGGTTTCATATGCTGACATTTGGGGCCCACAGAGTAATTTAATAGCTGAAGAGATCCCCTAGTCAAAAGATACAGCAAAAACTAGTGACAGGGATAACATTAACATTCCCAGCTTCTTCCATCCTCGCAGACACAGAGACATACCGATGTGGGGCCCAGGAAAGAAATAGGTTGCAGCCTATGGAAACGATCAACAGCCATGTATTTCACACATATTTTATAACATATGGCAAACAACGTTTGTCACGGGTCCCTTGTACTGCAGACAGAGCACAAAGCAAGGGAAAAGGAAAATATATTAACTTTCAAGTAGTTATTTTCATGTAATTGTCTGGTCTCAGCCCAAGTCTCAATCAGATAAAACCCACCAAACTCTCCATTGATCAAAGTCTCTCCAAGAGGCAGTGCTATATTCAGCATTGATCTTCCATTGATTTACTGTTATTTAAACAAGGCTATATTTAAACTAGCATTTCAGACAGATAATCAAGAACAGAACCAAGTTTATTTGGCCTTTTAATAAATTATGGTGAATTGAGGAACTCTGTTAAACAAAGTCAGCTCTATTCTTGTTAAAAATAAGCCCAGAAATGCTGTCAAACTAGACACTGGTAAGATGTTCCAAATGCACTTTGAACAATGTAGCTCTTTTTCAATGTTGCAATTTTTATTTATACTTTTATGGAGGCATTTGTTTTTGCCATCAAGAAATCATGAGAGAAAAAGTGGATGTAGTACAATACACACAGAAAAATCATGGAGTTAGACATCTCTTCTCCTTTACCTCCTCCATAAATATAAAGTATCAGATAATAGAAACCAATTCATGTGATGTACTGTAAGTCAGGTGCTATTAGAGTCAAAGGTGTTATCTGCCTTAGTAAATAGTTGCAATAATCTATAGCCGAATACACTGTAAACCATAGTAATAGATAAGAAGAAAGCCAGGAATACCTCTTACAAATAGTCTTTATTGTTTATTTGAATTTTCAGGGAGCAACATTGAAAGATTTTCTTACCGCATCAGAACCCAAGGAGTGATTTACATTTAAACATGTGCAAATTAAGCAAAATAAATAGCTACTTAAAAAATAGATAAAGAAGTAACAGTCTGGAGAAGTCAGAGTCAGAAGTGTTTCCTTAATAACTCACCCTTTATGATACTAATAAACGAAAAATAAGGGGGAATGGAATGACAAAATTTGTTTTCTGTTACATCTATTAAATTTGAGGGAAGAGGAACAATATGTTTAGACTCAGTTCCTAAACCAGATCTTCACAGAGACCTATACCAACAGTTGGTGAATATTGGAATAGGGACATTATGATTGAGTAGCCTTGTGGAAGCTTCTCTTGATGTTTTATTGGCAACCCAGGTATTTACCCTACATATCCAATATAAGCAAATAAGCAAACAAATAAGCAAAGCACTAACAATGATTCATCTGACAGAAGAGTAAAGCTACTAGTGCAGCACACTCGAGCTAATTCTACTTTTCACAGCCAAAGCTTTCCTCTGTTTGTAACCTATGTTATGATGATCTTTAAGGTCCTTTGCAACCATAATGATTCTATGATTCTATGATTCTGTGATTTTATGTTTTTTCATACAAATTATGTGTATAAAGAGGAATGAAATTACTTGAATGTCTCTTCTGAAACATTTTTTAAAATACATTGTTGTTGTTAGTGACTTTCTTATTTTCTTATTTCTAATTTTGATGTTGGAGGTGAAATGTTTTATTTTTAAATGTTTTATTCTTGTCTTCATTAGCATCTGCTGTGCAGTGATAGTGTGTCAGTTGCTTTAGAGAAAGGCTTGACGCACATGGCCTTGCTTGAAAATCTTGAAATGTTGATAGTCAAAATGAACAGCTGATGTGTGAACGCAAGAAATAACATCAGAGTTAAGGAGTCACAGAGTGGTAGATTCTCTCTGCCTTTACTTTAAGGACACAAAAAGACAGGTCTACTCTTACAGTTTCTAGACAGTCTTTTAAGGATGGGACTGAAGAAAAAAGGACTTTGAAATTATTCACAATCAATGGCTAAAGCAAAATAGATGTCCATCTAGCTAAAATAGCCTGAGCCTTCACAGGATAATTTTTAAATTTATTGTTCCAGCTAAAGTAATATCAAAATCATGTATCTGATACAGGTGATCCCAGCAGACTATTTACCTTATCACCCTGAATAATCCACTTTCTTCCCAGTAGTATTTATCTTCCTGTATCTTAGAAAAAGCCTCAAAATTATAAAATAAATAAAAGCTCTTGGATTTGACATAGAACAATTACTTCTAATAACTAGTGTAAATCATCACGGATTCCGGATTCAATATAGTGACTTCTGACTTACCTTGCATGACTGATGGCAGAATCAGGCCAATTGAACTCGCACTTTAAAAGGCCAGTGTTTTCATTTTCATAAGTAAAATAGAGAGATTCCTAAGAAGCAGCTGTATTTCTTTATTTGTGGGTGTTTGTGGGGAGGCACAAGAAGCTATACAAATGTTGCAGTGTAACCCAGTCTGATGGATTGCTGGTACAGAGTGCCCTTAGTATGAGATGTTCAGCTTTGCATCTCCCCTGCTCATATGTTACCACTAACTTGGTTTTATGCTTCATTATTAATCTGTAAACTGTCTGCAGAACAACAGGAGATGAATGTCCATACTGAAATGGGCGGGGTAGTCATTGATCAAACTGCTCAAGACAGTTCCCATCAATTTCTTGAAGATATGCATCCCTACATGCCTGCAATAGTATGAGAATGCGTTTTACAGTACCAAAAATAAAAAAAAATCCCATGTATTTGGATTTTGCTTAGAAGGTAGAAAATTTTCTAACATTATATGTGTATATTGTGGGTATTTTTATTGGTTACGTTGACATCACTACGTTATGGGGCCTAGACTGCTAAAAGTTTTTTAATTGTGTGTGAAACAAGACTGAACAGAGTAATGACCATAGCTTTCGTAGGTGAAGAATTTAGATGATTGTTTTTATGTCTCTGAAAAGAAGCTTCCAAAGACCAGCATTTTATTTTAATGGTGCCAATAGGTTGACTCAATGATTTGGATAAACAGGCTATATTACTCATCAACCTCTATGTCTATGAAGATTTGTGTATTATATGACTAGACCATGACATAAATAGGTGTGGTTTTCTCCTGACAACATGTTGTCTTCATCAGGGAAGAAAATCTCCAAAATCTAAGAATTTTGCTGCAAGATTCTCCAACTGTTATCTTTACCCCCAAAAAAGAAGAAAAAAAAAAATTAAGCCTGCACAATTTAGTTGCAAACCTCTGAGGGAAAATCACTTCTTTCTGGTCCTGCTGCATTCCATCTCCAGAAATTAGACTGAACATTCTAACACGATATTGATTGGAATCTGAAAATATAAATTAAAAAATAGAAGGAATTGAAAGGTGCTATGCAACAACCTAAATAGATACTGAATTTGGCTTAAAAGATATCCAGGTTGGTTTCAGTAGAGGGAGATGTGAGACATATATATGCGTGTGTGTACATATATGTATGTATATATGCACACACATACACAGTCATAATATGATGAAATATTAAGAATTAGCACTGGAGATTAGTTTCAGTGAAAAAAACATTGAATGAGATTAATTTTGTGATACTGTTTATTTCTGTCTCTTGCCAATGTCTAATTGGGGATTTGATACAAAGCTGGAACAGGAAAAGTTAAATATTTCTCATCAAACTTTTATGACTTGCCTTGTTATATGCTTCATCTTCAAATACTGAGGAATGAGCAATGTTAATAGCTGGCAGAGATGGTAGCTGGTACTTTTACAAAGTTACTCTAGTCCACTCCAGATCAAACATGAACATATTATACTTTCTTATAAGGAATTCACACTTATGCTTTTTCACCATTTCTACTATCTGAACCAAAGTTAATTTAGGTAGAAGAATATGGAAAGCTATGTAATAATTTCCTAACATGGAAGAAAATTTGCATCTTTTCTATACAAGGGTTAATTGTCATTAATCATATAAACAATAGTGAAGAATATTGGATGTGTTGATGTTATGATGCCCCTTGCATGTTCCATTTCTTCCTCTTCAGCAGCTCTGTTAATTCAAAATGTACTGGAAATAAAGTTTTCAGGTTTGCCTTGCAGCATTGATCTGAAGCACAGTTGAAGCAGTTATTAAAACATAGAGTCTTCTGAGCCAAGGAAATAATCAAAACTCCAATTAATGCTGCTGCAGCATTACACTATTGTCATAGTAACAGTGGTATGAAAGTTTACATCAAAAGCCTTGTTAGGAAGTGCCAGTCTAAAAGCAACCAAATCCCTAGGAAAGCATTCAGAAGTTCAAAAGAAACTAATGAAAGACGCCTTTAGGATGTAATTTCATTGACAGTTATTCTTAGTTAATAGAATCAACCCAACCAAGGTCTTCTGTTACAAGGAAGCTCAGTGGTTAAAACAAATGTGTTAGAGTAATAATGCTAAGATCAACAGAAACAAAGAAGACTTGTGTGGAAACACCAAAGCACCAATTTGTGTTTGTAAAAGGTAAATCCACAAAACGGTAACAGCATTAAGAAGATTCTGGAAAAGATGCTATATGGACTGAAAAGATGGGTAGGTAACTTGGCTTCGGAGTGTATAGAAGAGAGAACTTCAGGCTCTTGGAGACTGACCAAGTGTTTTAAATGCTTAAGTGAGTGGTCTTTAGTTTGTCACTTGTGTATCACAAGCTGCCTGAAAGTCTGTCTGCTCTGTCTTGAGGGCACAGAGAGGGAAAAAATACCAACAGAAAATAAAATAAGCTGGGTGAGCACATTCTGATGTTGGTCAGCATGCTAACTTTTATGTGATTTCTATTGTAAAGTTAAGGAATATATAAGAAATGCTTTTTCCTATTATATGCTTTATGTGGGGTTTTGGTGGGGAAGTGATTGTCATCGATTACAGTTGGAAAGCAGCTGAAATCCCACAAGAAAATCTGTTCTTTCATAGTGTTCCAGGAGAAAAATAGAGGTATTGTCATAAAGATGAATATTCTCATGAGAGTTCTGCTTGCATGAAGGGAAAGGAAAAAACGCACAGAGGATCAGAAAGTCATTCCAGTATCTCCTAAACTCCCTAGGCTGCCGGATTCAAACTGAGATAGAAGTCTTCATTTGCAATCTAACAGAAAACTTAGTCCTAATTTTGAATCAAATTTAGACTCAATGGTCAAATTTTGCAAGCTTGGATAGCTAAAATAAGTGAATGAGATACATTAAAATAATCATTGGTCACATCTCCAATACATGCAATGCAGTCCTGTCAAACAAACAAACAAAAAAAAAAAGCAGACAAAAAAGAATAACAAATGTGAAATAACATCTAAAAACAGAAAAAAGAAGAGAGGTGAGTCGGAAGGAAAGAGGGGATATAAGAGATTCGTGCACATTCAGGTAATGTTCTTTTGATCTTCCCTCACTCCTGTATTTCATGTTCATCATTAATGCCTGCACAGAGGGGAGGAAGGATGGAAAATCAGGTAATTAGTTACACATGTACTTTGATCAGTATTGCATTTTTTTTTTTCAAATTATTTGCCAAAGTGCTGAGAGACGAAAAGGAGGGTTTCATTTATGGCAATTGTTCAAGCACATTCTCAGGAATGTTTCCATAATCTCTAAATTTAATCCTGTACTTCTTTAATGACGACCTAAAGGTGATTTGGACTTGATATTGTTTCCACGTCATCAAAGCTTTCTTCCTTTTGCAGATGATAAGCTTTTGCAGATGATAAGCACAAAGTCTGGAGAGAAAAATAAGTGTTGAGTAACTTGAAAAGTTAGAATTAGATTTAGAAATCTCCTGTTTAGTGCTCAGATGTTGTCCTTCCAAAGAGGGATAAAACTTCCCCTGCTCTTTTGCGTTGGTAGTAGCTGGTGCTATACATTGTCCCTTGTGAAGTGACATAGTACTTGTTATACAAATAGGGTCCCCATCACCATCTTCAGTTTATCATATCATCCCTTTGCCATTCAACATAAGAGAGAGAGAAAAGAAAAGAGTGGGAAAAAACTTCTGTAAAAGAGGCAAGGTCCTTTACCTTAGATATTCTGATGGAGCAAGCCATTTTTAGGCTAGTGTTACTGTTGAAATAAGGATATAATCTAAAGAGGTACATGGCTGTACCCATTCAGTTCCTAGCTGGAAGGGGAGGGGGAGTGATACAACACCAAACCCCATGAGTGCACATAGCTCTATTTTTGTACTTCCCTAATGCTGCAGGCAGGGAGCTGATCGGCTTGTGAGATGAGACACGGGTTGTTTCCCTTTGCATCCTGGCTGGGGCCAGTATTTTAAATCAGGGTTGTCTGTTAACTATGATAATTCTCTATAGGAACTTTCACTGGAACTTTAAAAATGTGCCCTATAATAGCCTTAGACAACAGTCAGCACGGGTCTGGCTTTATGATCCTTTTCCTCTCCATCACAGAGTCCCAGGACACCTGTCCGTAGAGCTCCCCATAGCCACTATAACTAATGAGGTTGTGGAGCACAACAGAACAGCATAGGTCACTCACTACGAACAGTATGACAAGTGTTGGCTTTGTATAAATTACCTTGTAGACATGTTTTGTAGAATATTTCATTATTTTGCGTGGCAGCTTCAATAGCAGCAGTATGGGACACATCTCCCATTAGTAGTGTACAATATATTTTCTTGTCAGTTAATCTTGAAAACTGGCTACCGTTCCTCAAAAAGGCTTGATCTTTCATTTCCTTCTAATAAATACTTCACACTAAATGCATTTTGCTAGAGAGAAATCAGTAATCGAATGCTTATCATCACATTTTCCTTGTGGCCTATGACAAAAATATTTTCTGTAGTGGATGCAAAAGGAGAGTGCGAGAGGTGATGGGAGTAAAATAAGGAAAGGAGATCAAATCTAGTGTTAGACAAATAGACGTCTGAAAAGCCAGATCTCCTGTAAACAACACAAAGACTGGAAGACTCTGAGAACTGAAAGAAAACAGAGAATATGCTTCAATGGCAAAAAAACCATACTTCTGAAGAACAGAAGTATGCAAAGTATTCATATCCCCTTGAATATTTTGTAAATATTCTGTGGTGTTTACTCTGTTCTATGTACTTTATAACCTATCTGTGTGTGTAAAGTATAAGTATTTAATCCTGGTATATTTATGCACTTTAAAAGACAGTTATTGGAGACCCAGCTCTGCTAAAATTGTTGCTATGAATTTTTTGGTAGCATAAATGTGCAAGCCAGAGCAATGACCCACTATTTCTTTTGCATCGTTATCTTCTGCAGCTCCTTACAAAGAATTAGCCATTTCAGATGTGTTGCATATGTTTCAGTTTCATATTGTGTGCAGAAAAAAAGGACAGCAGCAGCTTGCATTATATTTATTCCAAGCAATTATAATGCAGCTGCCTTACAAGTACTGAGAACACAGAGTAGTAAAAAATTGGAGTAAATGAAGGAAAATAAAAAGGCTACGAAAATGACTGTGAGGAGGTGGTGAGATGAGTGAGAAAGGACAGACTTAGAGTGTTTCTTTGCTTTTTTGCTTAAAACATTTTGAAGATCAGAGATTCATGTAATTTTCTAAAGAAATGTGTCTGCAGATCATTTACTCTACAAAGCAGGATTTCAGCTAATAACTTCTTATTGACTGAATCTCATTTTTCCACTTAGCCTCCAGCAAAGAGCAGGTTTATAACCATCTTAGCAGTAAACTCTCAAAGGCTGCAGGGAGCCAACTCTCCCTCAGTTGTGGTGGAGTAACACAAGTAATCAACTTAATCCTTGCACAAGCCAAGCCCTGAGCCTTCCAGATCTCTAGTGTGTCCGTTCATCTCAGTGCATATCTCCATCCCTTCCAGTTAACATGAGGTATGAACCCCGGTGGTTCAGAGGCAAGAAGTTTATGTGTTTGGGTCTCAACTCTTCTACAGGCTGAGAAAATCACTTAGTCTTACTATGCCTCTTTGCCCCTGATGATGTAGACAAAATCTAACATTACTTCTACACTTCTTCTTGCCCAATATCATGTTTATGTAAGTTCTTAGACTGAGCTTCTTATCAGTGATAAAATGGTATTTTGTGAATGGGGCCTATTCCAGTGTCAGAGGTCCTTGGTGAATTGTTGTACAGGTATTAATGAGGGAGTTAGGTGAACAGAGATATTTGGCATGTACTGGGACTCAGAAATTCAGAAGTTGCTTAAACTGGAGAGTTTTTAGATTTTTTTGACCCCTTAAAATCCATTGATACATTTAAGGAAAATAAAAGTGCAAATTCAATCTGCTCTAATGCATCTGCCTGTCTATCTGTGTGTTGGTTTTACATTACCATCCTATCACAGTATCTGAACAGTTTTCACAAAAAGAAAAAAAGTCAATAACAGTGGTGTTATCTCTCCCTGCCTGCGCTGGCTTTTGTCCTTTTCACTCCTTCTCTTAGGCTGGCTCCAAGTTTGTCACCTCCATGCTGTGAACATCAGCACTGCCTGTTAGCTGGCTCGGCTGAGGAAGGGAAGCCATTTCACTTGAAATCAAGAAGCCTGGCAAGTGCTATTTCTCCTTTTTTATTGCAGCCACTGTGTACCCTGCTGAGATGCAAAAGTCTGACTTCCCCGTGCACGTCATGGTTTTGGTGGATGGGAAACCTATATCTGCTGGTGCAGGAGGTCTGTGTCCTACCAGGGAGAACATGTCCTCACCTCCTTGGGAAGAGGATAAACAAAATTTACTTGCGTGGCTTTGCACCTCTCTGGGGAGGGGTTTATCTGCTTGGTTTGACTTCAGTCACTGTTGAGCCTAAGCAGTCTGAAGTTCTCGTCATTATTTTTTTTTTCTTTTTTTCCTTCTCTCTTTTTCTTTTGCCAAACTCTCCTAACTTTTGCATTCTCTGTGTGCAATGAGGGTGGTTGTGTGAGTTGCTCAGAGAATAATTATCCTTGCTGAGACCTGAGGAGGCAATTCATCATGTCAGACTAACAATGGCTGCAGATAGCACAAGGAAGCCTACATAACTAAGTATTGAAAACTAAGCACAGAGTGCACTGGATTTCCCTGGTGAACACAGAATTTGGGGTCATTATCTCACGTTTTTGCTGAATATTAGTGGACATATTTTGAGGCTAACAGATGCAACACTTTGGCTTTATTTCTATCTGCCAGGAAAACAGAGGATTTACGGCTATTTCACAAAGCCCACCAAACAATGTTATGAATAGTATCAAATAGTCTTTTTTGCTAAATTCTGCTTGCCTTGGGGGTATGTATAATTACCTCTTCTGGTATATTGCATATTGATTTCTATTTATTTTTTTTGTGATGTGCAATGGTATATTCCTGTTCGATTTATTGGCATCTTGCAGATAGATGGCAGTTTTATATAAATTTGTTATTTGTTCCAGAGGACGGCTGCTGTCTTCTCTTAGTGTCTGGACCTTGGCAAATAAACTTCATTTACAGCTCTTGTAATGATGGGATCTTTCCTCCTTTCAGATCTGGCATACAACATGAATACCCACACCAGCACCACGCCTTCTCCTGCATATTTCAAGGCCTCAAATTCAAAGTCTGCTGAACTCAGGTGGGGTATTTTCTATAAGCTGAGAGAGCTTTGTTTAGGGCTGCATGGAAGATAGGTTTAAATTAGTTCAGTATGTCTGATAGCACTGGAAAGAAGGTGAGCCAAACCCCGGCAGAGATCTCCATTTTTAAAGGTATCTAGGATATACATACATACTTACTTATATACATACATACATATTCACTGAGGTTTGTGAGTGCATGTGTATTTTTGTTGTTCTTTTACCAAAATTTTGATAGTTTTGTGGATAGAAGCAGATTTTGAAGACGTTTTCAGCCAGACTTTCTGGATGTAAATTCTCTTCTGTCAATAAGGAGGGAGCATGGCTAAATCAACTTGGAGATATTAAAAGAGAAACTTTTTTTTTTTTCCTAATTTGACTTCAATTTAATATGAAAAGGTATTTTGAAATTTAAAAAAATATAATTAAAGATATTTGTTATTTTCTGATTGCTAATGTGAGATTGGACTTTTAAAATAAAACTGTTAACTCATAAGAATCGTGTTTCAGATGTCCTCATAGATGCTAGTAGAAGTCAGTCTTTTCTGTATGTCTTTTTGCAGGATAAAGAATATTTTCATTTCTTTCACAGGAGGGAGACAGAAAAGACAAAGAAAAATTTTCAAAACCTTATTGTGAAAAAATGTAAGAGACATTTTGAACAAAACTTTATTTTTTTGTTCTTCAAATGAAAACTATATAAATAGAGCTGGAAATAAAGCCATTCGCAAAACATCTGTTACAATGGCCCAAAGAAGTTCGGTAGGGGAAAGATAAAATACAAAGTTAAGATCAAAAAAAATAATACCTGTGTACTTGAGGTGGTCTGCATGTGAATGAGAACTGTGCCAGGGCAATATCCTCAGAGAAATGTAACAATAAGAGAGGGAATTTCTCTAACTAGTCTCTGGGTGCATCCGTATTTGCCTGGGTGAAGCATTCTCTTAGGGCTGAGTTGTAAC
The DNA here is from genome assembly GCF_000690535.1 of Cariama cristata. Classification (NCBI taxonomy): domain Eukaryota; kingdom Metazoa; phylum Chordata; class Aves; order Cariamiformes; family Cariamidae; genus Cariama; species Cariama cristata. The sequence continues at coordinate 10,848 of NW_009602255.1, forward strand.
ACAGATTACCTGCCCATGAAAGAGAGAGAAGACATATCATAGGTCTCTCAAATTCCTCTACAAAGTATCAAGAAGAAAGGTGAGGTCTTGGGTCCATCTTCCCTCCTTGCTGTCTTGCACAGGGTGCTGACCAGGCTATCCACACATGACTAAACCACAGAGAAAAAAGAGTGATGCCTTAGAGAGGGACCCCTGAAGCAGAGCTTTGTATTTGCACCTTGTTGTAAGACTGCAGCTAATGCCACTGACTGGTCCCCCCAGGGTTTCTCACTATTATCACATACAGAGCTTCTCAGGCCAAAACATTATTGTGCCAGGGACCAGTGTGACAGTGTCCGTTTTGGCTTAGTTAAAGTGGGATCTTTCAAAACTCTGTAACTTTCCAAAGCTTGATCTGTAGATTCACTCAGTTTAACAGCTCCTTTGCTTCTTGTTGAACTGAAAGACTTCTGTGCTGGCTGACCAGAAATTGTATGTCTGGAATTCACAGTGGGTTTCATCTTTTGCAAGTCCTTTTTATTCTGTTGCGTCATGAATTGGAGAGATTGGACTGTGAGACTTCATAAAATAAAAACAGACCCGGTCAGATACCAGAATCCTTGTTCTTTGGAAATTTAGAAAGCATGCAAAAGTTACATTAGATGTCCTTACAATAGGCTTATTGGAACACAACAGGTGATTGAGTCCTCATGAAATTCACGACTGTGTTTAGAAAATGAAAGTAGAGGTAATATTCCCTGTCAACATGTTAAAACCCGTCTGGGGCTGGACTAATTACAAGACTCCTGAAGAATTACACTTTCTGGAGAGCTGCAAGCTTCACAGCCCTGTGTACTTTGCTGGGTGGCTCCTGATTCCCAGATCACCATGCAGGGTTATCGATGGGCCAAGCAGAACCAAGCAAAAAACATCTGAATCTGGATACTTTTGCATAGCAAGCAACAAATTCCCCCTGGTGTTCCTGATTTTTAGCAAAACTATTTCTGATGGAGTAAATGATTCTCCTTTTTATGCAAAAGGGTTGGGTTCAGAAGTGGAAAACTAGTGGATAGTCTCAGTGGAAGTTTAGGATATAGGGAGACATATGTATCATATACCGTCAGTGCCTGCTGTGTATGGAGAGTCTTCACTCAGTGAAGCAGCAGCTCTGAAATGTGTCGAACACACGATTTGGGACTTTATTTACAGTGAGAGAGAGGGAAGGGAAGTGGCAAAATATATACAATTTGATACTAACCTGGAATGAAATTCTAAGAAAATTACATTTTTAAAGCAAAATAAACTACATGGTTACGATGCTTCAACACCGCTTTCCATTCTGTGGCTTCTGAAATTGCCAGCATGGTGTGAAAACCATGGTGATTTCTGTGATCTTTCTACTTAGCTATGATGCAGAAAATGCAGCTTCAGTCTTTCTTTACTGTTTTCAGACCCTTAGTTTAAAGAAGTTAATGGTCTGTTGTAATTATGTTATGAACTGAGTTGAATCACCACACTTTCAAAATTTGCAATGCTGGGTAACATTTTAAGTTTCCCCCAACAGATGGTAATTTTGGAAAGTCAGGGTGACAATCAAATAGTATATTAAAACCAGAGCTGAAGTACTTGTTTCCCAAATCGTGCTCTGAAGTTCTGGTTATAGTCTAGTCCTTATCAATGTCCCATATAGGAACAAAGGCTGGGGTTTTTTATGCATAAGATATTTTATTGTAGTTGGGAATTTCTTAGCTTCAGAGAGACCCATCTCCCTTCCCTTCCCAGCCCAGGGAATTACAGAAATCCCTCCCACAGTCATTTGCAGGCATAATGAATTTTATGACTCAGTGTATTGAGGATTTGCTGCTAGACTGCTGAAATAATACAGTTTACCAAGATGCTTTGGAGGAGTTTATGGGAATATTTTATTAACAATTTCACTTCAATAAAGATGACCCTAATTTTAGGATAAAGAAACAAATCTCCCTTGAAGAACAGGCTTTCTATCCTATGTTATCATCTACATCTATGTCACAACTCAACCAGATTTCAGGCTCCAGATGTTGACTTGAAACACATAGAAGTTATAAACGGTTTTGAGCTCAGCTGAAACAAGACTTCATTGCTGAAGATCTGGCTATTCAAGAGTGTTGCTCTATCAGTCATGGTCAGAGACCTAACACTTCACCTAGCACCTAGGAACAAAAACCATCCAAGGCTGCCTGTTTGAGTGGAGTTGTCTCCTGTTCATGCTTTATTTGCTTTGAAGTCCTTCAAGCCAGGAACATTGCTTTGTCTTTCAGAGTCCAGGAGTGACAGTCGTTATGAACAGTGCTTGTCCTTGTTCTGTCCTCACCGCCTCTCCTACGTGCCATTGCTACCCACCTGTTCTAAATACTGAAAATTAATGTAATAAGTGATATTCACTCAAAAAATGGACAAGCGAAGCATGAGTATTCCTGTTTAAAAGCTGGGGAAATTGGGAGAGCAGGAAGTTCAGGAGCCCATATAAAGCTGCAGAGGTAGTGGCAGAGAAGAGAGAAATGTCAGATTCACAGACCCAAGTCTTACATACCACGCTGACCTTCCTCAAGATTGCAGGAGTCACATTTAATTGAGGAGCTGATTTAGGATGAAGAAGAGTATGCCATTACTTACAGAGCAACATTATTGTGTCTAACTTTGCTAAGCCCCTGAATGAACCAAAGGTCTGGCAAGGCCAACAGGGCCCCAGTCAATTCTGCTAACTGTGTAATTCTTAAACAGAGCTGAATTCTTCTAAACAGTATTTATGCTAAATTTCATGGCACCTGATGACCTCAATTAAAACCTTTCAGAGGAAATCAGAGGTGCCAGTAAGGTCCTGAAGATGAATGTCTATGGCTTTCTCCTACTAACTGCTGATACAAACTTGGCAATTGTAAAGAACATTTTATAGTGATGCTGCAGCTGTTTTTATCGAAGGTGTCAGAATGCCAGTAGTGATAATGTCTCACTGAATGAGCATCTTGCTTTCTCTGGTTCCTTTCCTAAGCACATAATAGACATCATTAGCATCCAGAGATACCTCCCTTTATGGTACATTTGGTCTCAGAATAGAATAAAGTTGTGTTTTCCTAAAGCTCCCAAGATTATTTATATTATGATCACAGACAAGAGCACAAACTTTTGTAACTTTACTGGTTGTTATTGGACAAGTCAGTAATTATCCAGAAGAAAAGAATTTCTTACGAATATACCTAGCTTGGCAAACAAAATAAAAACCTGTGTGCCGTTGGCTTTAAAATACATATATAACATGACTTGTAGGGTACAGAGGACTGTATAGGGCAAATTCCAGGTGCAAGCATGAGCACCAGACCCCACATATAATTCTCATACAACTGAATAAATGTATGTACAAGAGTTGGAAAATAAAAGGTCTAAGGCTTAGTGTTCCTGAATATTACCTACTTGAAAAGATATATGGATGCCTCTGCTATTCTTCTGGTGACTTAGAGATTTCAACTTAAACTTTTCTAATGAATATATATTAAAACCCTGCCAAGGAGTTTAGAAATTTCCTTTTTAAAAAAATTGGAATAGGAAATCACACTGAAATCACTGTAGAAGTGGTTATTTCATTTGCTTCAAATTCAAGTCAGGACTTCTTGAAGGTTCAAAAATATTTTCATTATTTTAATTGCAAAGAATGATACTTGAACATTTAATGCTTGTGATAAGTGAAAGCTTGGTAAAATATCCACCATGGCAGAAATGGTTTCAGCAATACTGGAATTAAAAACTGCAGTTCTGAGGAGAATATATTTTTAATTGCATGTCTGTTGTAATATTTAGGACTTGAAAAATAATTATATAATTAGGATGAAGTTTAGGCAAATTTTTAAGTTCATTGACCCACAACATAAATATATTTAGGTTGAACATAGGATTTGCTTGAACAGTTTTAAATCCCCATAACCACAAGTATGCAACAACTGCAGTCTCAAAATGTTCATTTAATGTTAATCACAGCCGTTGTAACGTGGAGCCAACCGGCTCTAAGGGACATGACCTTATCACAGTGGACAGATGGCAAAAAATTTTCAAGCCATGTTAAACCTTTTTCTTCAACACTTTTTTGTTCTTAACATATTTATTGCTGACACTATATATCAGTGTTATAGCTGCTGTTCAGGTGAATACGATCAGTTGGCAGTAATAGGTTCAGCTCTGGGAACCTTTCAGCCATTGCTTTCTGAGCTGTTTCTGTAAACTCACTGTCTGGAAAAAAATAAGGAAAAAAAACAAGAAAGGGAGGGAGAGAGGCTTTTGGAAACCCTTCAGTTTGGCTTAATTCCCATGCAGAGAGGAGAATAAATTAATGCAGACACTGTGTTTTCCTGGCTCAGATGTCATATTTTCTTGTGATTGGGAAGATCAGAGGCAGAGCAAGATGCATGGAAGAGAGAGGGGGAAGCAGAAAATGTGAGAGGAAAAATATATTTGAAAATGTTAAACTTGGCTCTAGCAGTACCTGTTAAATGTCTCCTGCATTTGTAAGAGAGCAATGTTTCCCTGCATTAGCGCTGAGCCTCCGCTGCTCCACTGATGTCTGTCATCCTAGTGAAAGAACTGAATATGGTTTGAAGACACAATAGGAAACATGCCTTAATAAATGCATTTGCAATTGTATCGTATGACTTTATGAAAGTTTTGTGTAACCATGCAAGCTATGAATGTATTTTATGCATGTCAAGTCTTCTATTCCCTTGTTTTTTCCACATTTTTCCTCCCTTCTTGAAGAAGGGAATAATACAGACACCTTTCTCATTACATTTTTGGAATGAAGAATTATCTCTGCCTAGTTGCAATTCAGCAGGTCCACGAAGGGCTTTCTATGTCCAATAGCACTTTTCCACAGGCAAGTATCCTCATGAAATGACAAAAGATTTTTTTAAAAGGTCTTTGTGTTTTCTCTGTGCCAAAACCAAGCTCAGTTGCTAGTAGTCTTATTTCCTATTTGGTAAATATCTTGGCTGCTGTGACCTGGTACACGTGGGACATATGTTCTGCATGAGAAATGTGCGTATCAGTAGGAAAAATAAGAACATGCCACCCAGAAAGTCATCACTCGGAGGTCCTAAGAGCAGATTTACTGGGACGAGGATGGAAGGAGGTGTAAGAATTGCCTCTCTCAGCAGCGGGGAGCATTCATCCCTGATAAGTAACATCCCTGCAAATCTGTGCAGTTGCAGATGTGTCAAACTGCGAGTGCACAGCACGTGTTCTGGGCTGAGAGGCTCCCAGTAATCAAGTTCTGCGTTCAATTAAACCTAATGCCCTAATAACTTTGAAAAATGCAAAGGGCCTATGGATGCAGGAAGGAACAAAATCTTCAGGCTTCCTTTACTGGCCAATAAACTCACTATAAATTCTTATGACTGGAGGCCCAGATCTTTACCTATAACCACAAAACAGCATTTCCATTAGCTTTAGAGGTGACAAGCTGGTTTCTGTTGGTTTCGGATTAGATAATGAAAACTCTAAATACTGCTCCTGTGCCACTTGGGGAAGGAGGCAGGGGGCAGTTGTTCTTGGTTACATTTGGGGAGTTTTAATCTTTTTTCTTAGTTCTTTCTAAAACTTTTAATCTCAGTTCTGAGTATTTTTTAGTTCCTTAAGGACTTTCAAAAATAGACAGGGAAAAAGATTTAAAAAATAGTAAAAATTACCATCAGTATGCTCTACTAAATAGAAAGCATTACTCCAGCTCTCTCACTGAAATTTCCTGAAGAATTCCCGAGGCTGATTTTGTAAAACAGGTGAGATTTTCTCACTTAACTTTAGTTCTCTAAAAATTAAGAAAATTGACAATGTGGCTGACTACAGAGAGAACCAAAGCACCTGTTTCAAACTAAAAACTTAATAATTAGGCAGATATACCTAGTGAAAATATTAGCTGTAAAGAGAAGCTCACCTAAAGAACTTAGATCAATTTAAGATCTTTATGTTTAGCAGAGTTGAACCTCACTCAAAGAGAAGTACAAGGTCTTATCTTTTGGGCAAGTAACTGTCTCCTGCTTTCCCTGCCCCACATCTTGTGCTTATGCACGTCATCACAGAGTGACCCACCAACAGACGATAGTTCTAGTGATGTAGGGGTACCAATACAGATATTTTCGTTATGTGTTTTGCTCTACCCTGTCTTTTTTTTTTTTTTTTTTTTCCCTCTGTATCTGCTGTGCCAGATTTAGAAGGCAAATTGTAAGAAATAAGACTTGTCCTTTTATTGTGGTAGCAAAGACTTCCCAGGAAATCTGAGTCTAGATTTGAATAAAGACTCAAGTACTCTGCCGTGTATATTACTGCTTCTGTTTGTTTGTTTATTGTTTTTTTTTTCCTCAGACGAGTCATCTTCAGGTATGGAAAGTAGGAGTCATTCATCATCCTGAATAAAACAGAGGAAATGAATGAAAATAACATTCAGACAGACAGCAGACCAAATCTGGAGCCTTTGCGGAGAGATTTCCCTTTAGATGAGAAATCAGTGACCTGGGACATGGAGGACTGGGGTTGGGGTAAGGGGAGGAGGAGACTGATTTCTCATGGTGGGCTTCGGGATGTGGTGTGACAGTTATTAGTCAGAACACATAGCTGCATGCAAAGTGGCAAGGCAGACTGGGGAACTGTGGTGCTGCTGAAACTGAAGGAAAAGGTGCTGGTGAGTGGACTGGAAAGATGAAATGTGTACTTGACTGGAATTGATAATAAAGAATGCTGCATTGGATTTGGCAGCAGACACCAAGAGCTTATCAAAACTAACATACTCTTATGTAGTGGAAGGCAATACAGTAACTACATGATTGCTGACCGGACTGTAAAATCGTATAAAAACTTTCTTATTGTACTTAAGCCAGCAAATGTCAGAGATCCTCACTGGCCATGTGGGAAGAGAGGAGACTGACAGAGTCATCTTGGCTTACCCAGACTAGAGCACACAGCAAATGGGAAATTCACAGAGAAGCATTTTCTTTCTTTTTCTTTTCTTTTTAAAGAGAGTTTGAAAGCTAAGTGCAAACTATTCTGAAAAGTATCAACTGTCCAAATAGTTTTTATAAAAAATAAAGCCATAAAAATCTGTAGAAATTATAGAATGAAATTTTTACAGTATCTTTTAAATCAAGAAATAATTTCAAACACATATATCCCCAGTCAGGATTTCATGGGTAAAATTGTGAGTGAATGAAAGTCTTCCTGCCCTCTTTTAAAGCAGCAGAATCATCCACAACAATTTAAAGTTCCTAAATGAAAGCACAGAGTCATCCACAACTTCTATTATCTTGTCTTAGATTATGGCTAAGGTTAAAGAGCAGTTATTCTTCCTTCCACTTTGATTTCATAGGAGGGAGTGAAATAGAAAATACAAATAGAAAATTCAATTCTTCTTGCTGAAAGTCTTTCTTGGCCAGATGTACAAAGCAGTTAAATTCCTTTGGATTTGGTAAACAGAAACAAGTGGTTGACAACCTTTAGTATTGAAAAAGAGCAACAGGTTCAAGGATCCATATCTAAGAGCAGTCCAATTGTTGGAGGCTCATTTGCTACAAATTAACCTGACTTTGACTCTGGCCACAGAAAGAGATCTCGAACAAAGGTGAATATTAGCATATACCTGTATACGCTGTATAAATAAATATGCATAATTTACTCACTCAATCCATAGTACCAGGAACTCATTACTGAATGCACTGACCCACCAATACAGAACAGCACTAATTACAAAGTGGTGATTGTCTGTGATTTCATGACATGATTAATGAGCTTGATTTTCCACTGTGTGATTATTGATTGAAACTGTGTCTGGCAATTTTGCATGGATTTAGTATGCCAGCTACTCAAAATTAGACAAAGATACACATAAGATATGGAAAAACTTTTGGGACATTGAAGTCAATGGCTTTCTGTTTAGCTTGCTTGCAAGAAATTAAATGGCTGATATTGAGCCATTTGTTTGTTGCAATAGGGTGGCCTGCAAGAACCTCCAGCTGCTGAATACTTCCAAAAGATAAGAAAGATCCTTCAAATCCTTCAAACCTTCTACGCAGTTACTGAAGATTTACAGGATGTGTTTTTCATCTTTTGCAAAACAAGGTTTTGCAATAGAGATGAGATTCGATTGGACCAGCAGCTGGCTCTGTCAGGCATACAAGCTGAATTAAAAAAGAGAAAAAGAAAAATTCTTTCTTTATAAGCTAAGTCAGATGGTTGGCAATCTGGACTCATGTAAAAGTGGAAATACAGGGCTGATTTGTCCACGTTTTTATTTTTTTTTTATTAAGTAAAATTATCAGTGGAATAAAGACAAATGAGAAATGGTGATATGAAACCATGAATTATATAAATATTAAAAAAGGAGCACATCGGAGAAGATAGTTCAGTTGTACTGACACCACACAGAGCCCAGAGGAAGAGATGCTGTAAGTTGTCAAGAAAAATGTGTTAAAAAATGGATATGCAGCTGACTTTAAGAAAAAAAAATCATATCGATGCCTCAAAAAGACAAAGAACTCCTGCCAGTGAGATTTCTACAGGAAGAGAGAAGCTGAAAAAGAGATGGTGAAGAGATAAAAGATGCTGCAGATGTTGTAAACAGTGAACAGGGCAGAAAGAGACAAGAGAAGGTCATCAGAGAATTGAAAAGAATAAAAAATGTAGGTGTAGGAGAAAGAAACAGGAAAGCATTGCATTGCATTCTATGTGTCATTAGCAGTTTGATCAGCTCTCAGGAAATGAGTTCACTTTGATGCAGCCCATACCACTACTTGTATAATGGGTAAAAGAAGTAAAAGAAAAAAGTGATAGATGTTCAATCAGCAAGAACTGTATAAAGGGCACTGCATTTGAGGTGATGGTAAATGGGGAGAGGAGATTTCTGAGCTGTAAAAGGAGGATGTTTAAAGAAAGAATCAGCAACCGCATTTTGCAAGTCAACAAAGACAGGTTCAAGGCTCAAGGGAGACATCTTAGACTGGACACTGAAAGAAACCATCTTATTTCCTAGCAAGAGAAAAACACTGAATAGTAGAAAAGGCAAGTAATGCATTCTGTAGAGTCTTTGGGAGGAATGTGATAGAATAAATACCAGAAATAACCGAGTACAGGATAGCAGAACATGACAATGATGTTGATCACATCCTTGCAAAAAACATGTCTGTACAGCACTGCACTCCCATAATGATCCAGACCCAGTATGAAAGGGAGAGGAAAATGATCTTTTTATGACAGTTACTCTCTCTCACATGGGGGATCCTAACAAGCAAAAAACTGGTGTGACTGGTTTCTATGCTACCTCCCAACAGCTGAAAAAAGTACTCTGGAAAATAAAAAAGGTACAGAAAAGAAGTTGCCATAGCATAATGCTCCTTATCTCTCTCCAGCTGATATATGGCATTTTGATCTGGACTCTAGTGGAGGACCCAGAAGCTTCTGATAGCTTCTCCCTTTAAGCATGGAAGCAAATGATACATTCTGGTAGGTAGCAGTAGTATTTTTCCCCATCTATTATATATAGTTTCATGGCCATCTTGGTAAAACTATCCCCTGCATTTAATCTTGCATTAACACAATCTCCCTACCAAAAGGTCATCATGTTTAATTGTCTTATTTGTAATTATAACAGTAAAATTCCAATAAAAAATATATTTGCAAATAAAATGCTTCAGCTCAACAGTTATGTTTAACACAAGGACAAATTATTGGCTCGTGAAATAATGCAGATGGATCAAAGTCAAAGGTACAGTGGTAAACTCTCCTGTTCAGTGCCCTTTTTCCACTAAAACAAAGTAAGTATTCCTTAGTATGCTCTCTCTTGTACCGCTTGTTAACTTCTACAGTGAGTGTTAACAATTTCTCATATATTTTCAACATTTTTTTTCTTATTTTGTTTTCATATCTGTAATTTTCTCTTCACCCCCTCTGCCATCAATTTAAATTACATGGATATGCCAGTATTTGTGTGACTTACAGGAAAGAAGGAACTTGGGAAGGAGAGGCAGAACTACTTATTGTCAAACAAGTTCCACAATAGGTAGAAGTTCATCTGTGAGTAATGGACCTAATGAAAGTAATGGGCATACGTCCTCTGTCTCCTTTGCGACTTTTCTGGCAATAACGCTGAACTCTTCCACTGTTCCCAGTGATTCTCAGTTTCCCATTTCTCATTTCCCATACCCCTCAGTACTCAAAAACCTCTCATAAAAGACTACCATTAGGTTCCTCTCCTGTTCCCCAAATCTTCCAGCCTGTTATGCACATCTTTTCCACAGCCCCTTCTTTGACTCTGTGTAATACCTTTGACTCTGGCAACACTTTGCACATAACTTCGACTAATTTCTCTTCACAATGCCTAAAGTTCTTCCCCTCTCTTCTGTGTACATATTTTTTGGCTGAAAAAGAGTTGGAATATGCTGCAGGCAACCAGCAAATACGTATCTATTGATTTGCCATCTGCTATTAGCATCCAAATTTTCGATGTCAGTGCCAGCAATAGATGCCCAGAACTTGGAGAGGGATCACAGGTCTGCAGGAGAGCACCTGAAGAGCACCAGAAAGGAATTCCAGCCACTCCAACCAGTAAGTCAGCTTCATCAGGGCCCCAACTTAAATGTCTCTGTGCAAACGCTTGTAGCATGGGGAATAAACAAGAGGAATTAGACAGGCACATCTGCAGGGCTATGATCTTATTGGCGTCACAGAGATGTGGTAGGATGGCTCCTACGACTAGAATGTGTGAATGGAAGGATACAGGTTCTTTCGGAAGGACAGGCAGGGGAGATCAGGAGGGGGTGACACCCTCTGTGTCAATGACCATCGGGAGTGCGTGGAGCTCTGCCTGGGGACAGATGAGGAGCCGACCAAGAGCTTATGGGTCAGACTTAAAGGGAAGGCAGGGACAGGTGACATTATAGTGGAGGTCTCTACAGGCATCCGATGAGGAAGATTGAGATGAGGTTCTCTATAGACAGATAGAAGCAGCCTCACATTCACAAGCCCTGGTCCTCATGGGAGAATTCAACCACTCCAATATCTGCTGGGGGAACAATACGTCGGGGCATAAGCTTGGTAGAGTATTATGGGATAAAGCCCTGGAGGGAAGAGGGGCCCAAGAAACCTGGTTAATATTCAAGGATCACATCCTCCAAGCTCAGGAGCGATGAATCCCAATCAAGAAGTCGGTAAAAAACACCAGGAGGTCTGCACGGATGAACAAGGTTCTCCTGGACAAACTCAAATACAAAAAGGAAGCCTACAGAGGGTAGAAGCAAAGACAGGTAGCCTGGGAGGAATATAGGGGAATTGTCTGAACAGCTGGGGATCAGGTTAGGAAAGCTAAAGCCCTGATAGAATTAAATCTGGCCAGGGATGTCAAGGGTAATAAGAAAAGCTTCTATAGCTACGTTCGTGATAAAAGGAAGACTAAGGAAAATGTGGGCCCTTTCCAGAAGGAAACGGGAGACCTGGTTACCCAGGTCATGGAAAAGGTTGAAGTACTCAATGACTTTTTTGCCTCAGTCTTCATTGGCAAGTGTTCCAGCCACACCGTCCAAGTCGCAGAAGGCAAAAGCTGGGACTGGGAGAATGAAGAACCACACACTGTAGGAGAAAACCAGTTTCAAGACCAGCTAAGGAACCAGAAGGTGCACAAGTCCATAGGACCTGATGAGATGCATCCGTGCATCCTGAGGGAATGGGCAGACAAAGTGGCCAAGCTACTGTCCATCATATTTAAGAAGTTGTGGCAGTCTGGTGAAGTTCCCAGTGACTGGAAAAGGGGAAACATAACCCTCATTTTTAAAAAGGAAAAAAAGAAAGACCTGGGAAACTGCAGGCCAGTAAGTCTCACCTCTGTACCTGGCAAGATCGTGGAGCAGATCCTCCTGGAAACTATGCTAAGGCATATGGAAAATAACTAGGTGATTGGCGACAGCCAACATGACTTCACAAAGGGCAAATCGTGTGTGACACATTTATTGGACTCCTATGATGAGGCTACAGCATTCATGGATAAGGGAAGAGCAACGGACACAATCTACCTGGAATTGTGCAAAGCATTTGACACTGTCCCACACAATAGTTTTGTCTCTAAATTGGAGACACATGGATTTGATGGATGGACCACTGGGTGGGTGAGGAATTGACTGGATGGTCACAGTCAAAGTGACTGTCAACAGCTCAATGTGCAAGTGGAGATGGGTGACGAGTGGCGTTCCTCAGGGATTGGTATTGGGACAGGCACTGTTTAACATCTTTGTTGGTGACATGGACAGAGGGATTGAACGCACCTTCAGCAAGTTTGCTGAAGACACCAAGCTGTGTGGTGCAATTGACACGGTGGAGGGAAGGGATGCCATCCAGAGGGACCTTAACAGGCTTGAGAGTTGGGCCTGTGCAAACCTCATGAAGTTCAACAAGGCCAAGTTTAAGGTCCTGCACCTGGGTCAGAGCAATCTCAAGCACAAATACAGGCTGGAAGGAGAATGGATTGAGAGCAGCCCTTGGGAGAAAGACTTGGGAGTGCTGGTTGGTTGACGAGAAGCTCAACATGGCGTGGTTCAACATATCATATCCTGGGTTGCATCAAAAGAAGCATGACCAGCAGGTTGATGGAGGCAATTGTCCCTCTCTGCTCTGCTCTCGTAAGACCCCTCCTGCAGTACTGCCTTCAGCTATGGGGCCTCCAACACAGGAAGGACAGGGACCTATTGGAGTGAGTCCAGAGGAGGGCCACGAAGGTGATAAGGGGGCTGAAGCACCTCTCCTGTGATGACAGGCTGAGAGAGTTGGGGTTGTTCAGTCTGGAGAAGAGAAGGCTCTGGGGACACCTTCTAGTGACCTTCCAGTACATAAAAAGGCCCTACAAGAAAGTTGAGGAGTGACTTTTTACAAGGGCATGTAGGGATAGGACAAGGGACAATGGTTTCAAACTGGAAGAGTGAAGATTTAGATTAGATACTAGGAAAAAAATTTTCACAATGCAGGTCGTGAGGCACTGGAACAGGTTGCTCAGAGAACTTGTGGATGCCCCATCCCTGGCAGTGTTCAAGGTCAGGTTGGATGGGGCTTTGAGCAACCTGGTCTGGTGGAAGGTGTCCCTGTCCATGACCAGGGGATTGGAATGAGATGATCTTTATAGTCCCTTCCAACCAAACTGTTCTATGATTCTATGAAATTTAAATGGGTAAGAGCTGAGTTTTTTCTACTCTTTTTTCAGTAGTAGCATTCAATATTTTCTTTCCTTTACTCAGATGTATAGGAGCTTGACATCTTTCAGAATTCAGCCTTTCTTTCAATTTTCATTGAATCTGACAAGAAGATTAAAGGTTATTAAAGGCAGTAAAATTTACTGGCAGCTGGACAGACCATGACTGTGGGAACTCTTTTCCTTTAGGAAACCAGGCTACAAAACTGTCACCTTAGAAATACAAGGCCTGATTCTTCTCGACATGTGAAGGATTCTTCCAGAGATGAAGGTCATTGTCATCATGATGCCTGATACAACACTGAGAGGAGGTGACTGATAAACCAGATTGTTGGGTCTCCTTTCAGAGAGGCTGCAACAGGCTGGAGCAGTGGACCCATTGGAATCTTGTGAAGCTCAACAAAGGGCATCACCAAGTCCTGCACGTGGGGATGACCATCTTCTGCAGAAAAGGACTTGAGAGTACTGGTGAGCAGCAAGTTAAACAGGAACCATCAACGTGCCTTTGTAGCAAACAATCTCTAGCAGCCTCCTGGGAAACATTAGGACCATAAAAGAATAAAATTTGCTCTAGATTCTGCCGAGCTGTCAAGAAAACTAGAAAATATATAGGAACTTTCATTCCAACGATCTGCAAATATCAAAAGCAGTCTTGGGAATAAGGGTCCTTCCCAGTGAGAGGATTCGCTCAACAGAGCTAGAATATATACTTTTATGTTCACTATTTTTCTGATACACCTACTAGGTGTTTCTGAAAAGTCTGCTCCTAGAGAGAAAAATAATGAAATAATTTCATCTTTTAATAAAATTTTCCCTTCCATGGTACATTTGTGTTCTCAAATGTTTTAAATGAACAGTTTTGGTTTTTTTCTCATGCTGCCTTGCACACATAGGAAAAGATTGACATAATGAATACTCACTGAGACACTTCATTAGCCTTCCTGAAACTGTCTTAAAACTCACCCTGATGCAGAAAACTAGAGATTTCAACAGCTGCATGCTAAACCGACTGTTATAACTGTCTTGGACAGTCCTAAGTAAGGTCTACCAGTGGTGTCCTTTTGCTCAATGGCTGGTGTTTAAGCTTTTGGGGTGGATTACTCTCTCTTTTTCTTTCCTTTAAGCAACAGTAATCATAATGATTATCATCGTAATAAGCTTAATAATGGATTTTTTGCAGCTCTGCATTATATAATTTTAAGTGTATTATTTGAAGGTACTCCCATTAACTTCCAAGAATGTTACAGTAAAAAAATGCAAATATTGGTATGAATGGGCCCCTCTAATTGCTCTCCATGCTCCACTGTGCTTCCCCAGACCTACTTTGCTTTTCACATTGGAGTTACCAGGCTCTTTCATCTTCCTGCTATGCCAGGCAGTGTCATACAAGCTACGCGATTTCTTTATGGTACTTTTTTCTCCCTTGTTAGCTCCTGAGGGTTCTTGCAATTGTCAGAGACACAATTTATGAAGCTTTTCTGATGTCAGGCTAAAGCAATGTCCTCAAGGTTAAAAGCATTATTGGACTGTAGCAAGAGGAGTAAAAACTCCTGTTTCCCCTGATCTGTTTTGTTCAATTAGAGATTCTTGGGAAACTTCTCTATGTGTCATTCTACATTGAAAGGCTAGAAAGGAAAGAGTTCCTTGGTCTTACAAAAAGACACTGACTCTTCATCTCCATATGGAATACAGCAGTGGAAAGGTTGGTAGTAATGACTGGTCACTCCACAGGACAGTAAGACAGATGATTAAAGTCTGAGACCATGACAACCCTAACATATGCATTTTGATGTATACAGATGAGGCCACAGTGAGGTTGTAACTAACTGAATTACATGAAAGTTGAATAGGGAAACACAGAAGTCTTGTAAAAGATCCGAAAGTCCGCATGGCTCCAGAGCTAGAAAGGCAGAAGAGCCTGCTGTTATCATGCAAGGCATTTGCGCAGTACATGTAGGTGGAAGAGTTTTTGTACCCCCTTATATTAGAAAGGATATGTATATTCTCCTTTTTAAAAAAAATATTTTCTCTTTCTTGCTTTTAGTTGGGCCATGTGGTCTTAAATCATTGCTGGAAAGGCATAGAATTAGAGTAGGAGGATCACAAGCAATGACCACAACTTAGGCTTTCTCTCCTCCTTTGTGGCATTCTTCAGTTTGAGGAAGATGCAGTGAAAGATTGCAGCATTCCCTGCTCTGGTTATCTTTTAGGGTTTTTTTCCCAGAAATGAAGAGCTTTGATATATACTATTGCACAGTTGAGAAAAGTTTTGGCTCCTCTGTCACTTCATGGATAAAACCAGGAGACTGGACCCCTGAGAAAGTGTAAGGAACATTCCCTGAGGGGAAGTGAGTGAAATTACAAGTCCAGACATCATAAAGTTTAGTGCCTGATGTTTTATAGCTCTTGGTGATTTTCTTTGTTTGTTTGCTTTCATCACAAGCAGCATTATAAGCAAATTCTCCTTGCTGCTTCCTTTAGGAGATAAGTACCACCTATCAGCTTCATGGCAAGAAGACATTAAGACATTCCAGTGAGACCTGGGATGAAAGTGCAGCTGGCTAATAAAACAAAGTTACTGCTCAACCATTTTATCACTCAGGCTTTTGGCTGACTTGATGCAAATTGGATGCTTCCTGGCATTACCCATGCACGGGTAAACGATAGATGGAGACTTTTATCATCAGAATGTCTCATGCATATGCTTAGGTGACAAAGTTTACCCTTCACTGATAATGCTTCGATGTTTTTTGTCTGGAAATGCTTCATTCAAGTTCGCTTCTAAATCGAGGAAGTAGAGGAAAAGGAGGTGAAGGAAATAAGAAGGCAATAAGTAATCTTGCACTACTCTCCACCCAAGAGTTCAGTGAATCTTCTCCTTACAAAGCATGTGTTCCGCTGATTGATTTTGACCTTTGTGGTTTTGTAGCACTGAGAATAATGTCTGGAAATTGTGTTACCATAATATTTTAAATCTAAAGACCATGAAGTTTATCAGCATGTTCTTAAAACCAAAACCAAAAACCCAACCAAAGAAACAGACTAAATAAACAAACAAACAAAAAACTCCCCAAAACCCCAATCAACTTTGAATATCCAGGTTTTGAATATCTAACTTGAAACATCATTACTAGGTATCATTTTTTAACACTGGATGTCCCTGCCTGCATTTAGATACAAGCAAAAACTTAATGGCTACAGGAAAAACTAAAATGCCAGGTTAACAAGTTACAGAAAATTATAACCATCTGGTTTAACCTCCCTTTATTAACAAGGACTATAGAGTTTCCCTGAATTGACTCCTGTCAATTAGAATTAGAATTTCATTTTTAGGGAGAAAAATGAAACAATATAAAACCAAATGACATCCAATCTCCATTAAAATTGTTGGTGATGGGATCTGAGGAACTAAATCGGCATGCAAGTGAGGCAAACAATAGAAAAGGTCAAACCTTTGCATATGTTCCTCAGGATAAATAAGAAAGAAAAATGTAATGCCTTACTCATAGAGAGATGGTATAGTATGCCTTGCATAGAATACACAGTACCGTATCTGAGAAAAAGTAAAATGTTCCACTTTTTACAATGGGCTGTAGGCCTGGTAGCTTGCCCTCAGAGATTTAACAAATAAGGGCACAGAAAGAAGCTTTATTATAATATTTAACATCAGATTTGAACCAAGTTGAACTAGCTGGGTATCTTTCACTGAGAAGATAATTGATTTCCTCCAGGGAATATGTTAGATCTCATTTGTTTGGACTTCAGTAAAACATTTGATATGTTGCACATAGGAAGTACCAGTGATATTTGAGAGGAAAGGGATGAATAATGTAATTGCATGATGGATAAGGAGCTGGATACCTAGGCACCCATTAGCTTTTTGAAAGCTGAATTCTATTACTGGAGAAGAGTTATTAATGATGTTTTTCCAAGACTAGCCAGGACAGGGATTGTTGGTTTGTTACAGAGGCAAATACACTGTGCAATTACTTTCTAGTAATGTTAAGTGTAACCTCTGGATGTTATATCTTTTTTAAGAGTAAAACCAGTGTTTGAATAAGCACTAATCAATTCATTAATAACAATTAATTCCCTAAGGAAGTAATTTAATAAAATTTCTACTGATCTTAGATACGGCCTTTACCACCTGTGGGTCCTGGTCATGAAAATCATACCCTACAGCTAACCAGGAAGGGACAATGATAAGGTGAAAATAAATAATAATAAATGAGTATGTTTAGGCTAAAAATTAGAATGTTTCTAGCTATAAAACCAGTAAGACTCAGGAAATAGTTGTCCATTTAAGATAACAAGAACAAAAATAGAAGCCATTTAAGAGAGGGTTGGATTACGAAAGCGATTATATGAGATGGTGGAAAACTGAGTTTGTGGCAATCCTTGCTTCTCTCTCATTATTTTTAATGCCTCTGTGTCTTGCAATTACTAAATTCTAACATGTATCTAAAGAGGCTTATTTCTAGAGGACTTTTTCTCACTGATTTATACCATGAGAGGTTCTCCATAGCAATTAACCTGCCCCAGCCGCTGCTGGAAATGAATTTCCACAGAGCCATCCTATGGCTGATAGGATCTCTGCTCTTTCACTGTGTGCTAGTTAGCCTTTGGCAAGTCATCAGCTTTGGGTACTTTCAGTGGAGGTAAGAAAAAGGCACATGTTTTTATTTTCTTTTGAGATTAGAAAGGTTTAGAGATTGTAAGTGAGTTTCATTCTCAAGTCAAGGTAGCTTTACTGCCTCTGAAACATGGTTTAATTATTCAAATGTTTGGCTTAAACAAAACCCAACTTTAGGCTTGGCGCTAATATATGTATCAACATAAATTATTACCTGCTTATTTCCTTACTGATTGTCTGCAACAGTAATTCAAATTGCTATAGTCAAAATTATTTCAATATATATAACAAATTATGGATGTAATTATTACAGGGTGTATTTGAGAACACAGTTTTATTTACAAAGGACACAGCATTGATTAAACCAGCTTGAATTATGCTAAATACAGCATCAAACTCTCTTTACAAAACCATCTGAGAAGCACAGCAATTTGAGTTCAAGGGAGCGGCAGTATTACAAGAAGGCTAATGATAATCGTGTTTAAGGTCATTGGCAACTAAAGTACTTACTGTACAGGAGCCTTCTGTCAGAGACAATTACAGTTAAGGGCCTTTGAATGGGGTCAAAACACGTAGAGTGTGTTTCTGTGACAGCTTTGTTCTTACAATTTTTATTCTGTTTCTAGTTTATCTGTAGCACAGTATTAAATTTAGAGTGTCACGAGCCAAGTGGTTCATGCAAAACTAAATTGACAGAATGCAATGATGTTGTAGTTACATTGCAGCCTTCCTAATAATGGCAATGCCTTGTTAGATCAAAAGCATCCCCCAGGACCTAGGAGGCCATGCCAATAGTCCTGTTTCACATGGGTTACGAAAGCACTGTCAGCTGCACAAAGCTGTGGGAAATAAAGAAAAATCTTCTATGATCACATTCTTTTGTAGCTGTTCTTCAGTCCACAATAGACATTTTTTTAATTGTGCTGTGTTTTCATTTGTTGCACATCTATTTTCTTGCGTTTTACTTTTGTTTGTCGAAAAGGAGGAAGTAGATGAGCTATTTTAATTTCACATACTCTGCTGTATCTAAACTTCTCACAGCCTTCAATTTGTTTAATCTCACCACAAAACTTGATGGTACTGTCAATATTGCAGATGGAAAACTGAGTCATGCAACAAATCAAGTAACTTGAGTGTTTTCTAAATGGTGGCAGTGTCCACTATCCAGCATCATGGCTTGGGGACCTAACTGTGCTGTCGTCGCTTGGGGACCTAACTGTGCTGTCGTCCTGTGCCAGGTAATACTGGTCTCCACTGGGGTGGCCTCAGCACTCCGAAGTGGTAGAAGAATTGAAATAACTCCAGTGTGTGTGGCAAAAGCCTGTTTCACACAAACAGGACATGTAACCAGTCACATGGGTTAGAAGAACACACCACCGGATTTTGAGTGGTACACATTACACCTGTGCCTGGCAATGGGGCCAGGTTCAGCATTACCTTCCCTCCCTATAAATTCCTATGGGTTGACGATAGACAATTAAACTAGATCTTAAAGCTTATGGACAACCAAACTACATCTTAAAGGTCATGGGAAATCTTTCACAAGTACTGCACTTTGGAGGCTATTGTTTATAATATTTGTCTATCAAATCATATTAGTTGTCTATGGAATAATATTAGTTGTCTATCAATATATTTTTGTGTTATGATTTGTCTTTTAAAACCAAAAGCAGAGCTAAAAAGGTGTTTTAGTGGGAATCACATTAGATGGCATGTTGTCTTTTTCCATTTTTACAGTCGCTTTTTTGCAAACTTCAGTCATTGCTAGTTTCTTCAGAAAAATTAACTCACCTGGGTACTGTCGTCTATGAGGATTAGTTAGAATTGAAAGGAAAGATTAAAAAAAAATCTATCATTTTGACAACATTTTTTTAATTAAGATCTGGATTTACAGATTAAAAATCCCTTAATATTTTAATGAAAAAATAAGGAAACTCACAATAATGCTGTTTCATCTTCAAATAGCTTTAGGATTAACTTTTAAACAAATAATGGAATTGGTCAGATATTTGAAAATCCTGCTATCTTAATTTTTTAAAGTGTTCTGTGCAACCCAATGTAGTTTGAATTCTTTATGCTTATATAACATTTATAGGTCAGGCTGTCTTATCAAATAATAATTTCTTTTCTTTTACCATTTTGTAGAAGTGAGGAAAATAACAGTAGATCAAGCATGGTGTTTCACTGAGCATGTACTTCCCCACAGACTCTACCCCCAGAAGACGTGGAAAGACAGAAACCAGCAAAACCACCATTTCCAGAATGCAATGCAAAATCTTATTAAATTTGCTACTTTCAGTCTTCAGTCAGGTTATTCAGTGTTTAATTGAAATAAGGTAAGTTGGGTTGGCAAAATGATATTTTTTCATTGTGGATATTTTCGATGGAAAAACCAACTTTATGAAAAAAATAATTTTCCCTCAAAAAAGCATAGTGATAAGCATTTTGTTACAGAACCTAATGTGAATACTTACTACTTTACAGCAAGCAATGATCCTCTTAAGCATACGGATATGGTGGATTATTCTGCTTATTTCATTTTAAGAGACAGACAAAAAAAGCAAAATTGAAAGCACATACATTACCGTGTGCATTAAGCACAGACATATAAAAAATCAGCCACATCTGCTTTAGCAAATTCATTGAGTGCCAAACAAAAAGTTTGTTTTTATTTTTTTTAGTGTACATAGGAGAAAAAAAAATCAGCTAGATTTGCTGTTCCCTGTTGAGTGAACATAATTTTCCTGTGTTTAAGTCTGAATACTTTTTATACTTCTTATGCATTAACGTGGGCCCATTTACATGGTTTTGAACAGATGTCAGACTTAAAAATAACATACAGAGCCACGGGTTGATTCTTCCATCAAGTAATCCATTTCCTTCTCCAACGGAGAAAAAATGAGGTGGGAAAAAAAGGAAAAGAGAAGGCAAGGAAAATACAGTCCTTTAGTGCTTGGTCATAAAGGCTGAGCTGTAAGAGCAGAGTCATTTGAGGAGGTTTTGCTGCAAGGTTTCAGGCAGCTCTGGGGTGCTCACACAACTACTGGCATTTGGTTTCACCCTTAACGGTAGCATCTCCTCAGCACTGACTGAGGGGTATTAAATATTCATGAGTTTCTTAAAGGCTTTTGGAAAGAAAGTGCTAGAAAGGAGCACTAACATGCTGATCTTTTTACTAGCATGTGTCAGTGAGGGGATATTAAATAATTAAGTAAATTTAAGCCTTTTTTTCCACAGAAGGAGGTTAAAATTGGCAGCCTCTGTGTGCTAGGAGATGCCGTCTTTTCCACTGCTGGTGCTTTTAGGGTCGGAAAACAAAAACAGAATAAAAGGGCCAAGTTGATTCTCAATAAAAAAAATGAATTAAAGCACCATTTGTTCCATGTTGTAGACCCAGTGTTAGATTAGGAGCACCTTTTTACGGCTCCAGATGGAAATGTGATCTCATAAAAACCTCTCTGTACACAGCATGTTCGCTAACCTCTGACTATGAAAAGACTCATGCAAAAATTGAACAATCATGTAGAAATGACTCAGATTGCCTGTGAAAATACAGATTTGCAAAGGGCTATCCTCTTGATTCCTGACTCCTGACACTTCATGTTATATTTTCCTTTTCGTGCTGAGCCTCAGAAACTTGAGGCGGATGGCTCTCATCAGCCGGACATCACTGAAGCTGAAGGTCCAGCAGGGTACTTCACCTGGTGGTATTTGAATCAACAGAAGGAGGGTAATTTTAACAGAGTCAAAATAGGTGTAACATGCATATCTAAGTTGTGAGAACACATTTTGGGGACATTTACACATACACACACAGAAACACACATAAAAATGTCAGAACTGTGAGCTGTAAACCACCAGGTACCTTTGGGGAATCTATTTCCCAGTCTGAAAATTTGAGTCCAGAACGGAATTGAGCTAAAAAATGCCAACGATTGCCTTGGAATAATTTTCAATCCTTATCTCACATGGAGATCTGGGTTTAATTTCCATCTCTAATTAGTATTTAACTCTTTGCATAAACTGGGAGCATTTCAGCTGGGAGAGTTAGAAACTGCTTTCTTCTGCGGCGCGAATTTAAGAGTTGATACCACACACCAGAAGGTTTGAGGCTTTGATCTGTAAAAAGCAGAAAAGAAATGTAAGCTAGCTCTCTGACATGGCAGGTGATGGTTGGGTTATTAGCTATTATGGGTAGATTCAGGTCTCTTACCCTCATTTTTCATAGCAAATTTGACAGTTCTTGAAGCAGTCCTGAGACAGACTGGAGGAGGGAAAAAAATCATTGGATGGCAAATGCGTTTCCATAGAACTCTTCCAAATGGTGTTTGGTACTTTCTGTCACAGAACAGAAAGCCTTTCAAGTCAATTAACACTTTTTTCCTCAAATATATTTTTAATACTTGCTTTATTTATATCCAACTCATTAATTTCCACATACTAAAGTCAGAACACAGAACACAACAGAAAACTTTACTTATGGGGACTGATTCTAACTTGATTTACACCAGAGTGGGGGGAGAAAATAAAACTCCCCAAAAGTCACAATGAAATGTTAGCTATAAGAAATGAAACAAAATCCCTGTTTTAAGCAAGATCAAAGCCAAGCAAAGTCAAGTTTGTGATGTGGCTACGGAATCAGTCTTTTTGTAACCAGGCTGCTTGCTGAAGAGGTTGCTTCTATGGACGCTATTTTAATGTTTTCTGAACATGGGATTATATCTATACCAACCACAGGAGCACAGTTGCATATTAATAAAGACTCCCTTTTACATAGCTTATGATTTTTATGCAGCATTGTTTCCTTCAGCTTTCTTTTTCATTAATATTTAAGGAGAAAGTCACTTCACTGTGATATTCAGATTCCAGTGAGATCATTTCTAAAATATTTAAAGTGAATAATGCAAGTTTCCAGAAATAGTGATAAATATAACCTCAGCCTCCTGGCCTCATAATACCTGCAGGTGGGGAAATATACTGGAGGCATTTTACAGATTCACATGCCAGACTGACCCCATTTTTTATATCAAGAGAGAGAGACAAACAAGGACAAAGCCATCAGAAGGTTGTCTGATGTATTCTCCTGACCACAGTGAAGGTCTTTACGATCTTTTTCTGAGAGAGCATCTGCTAAGAAAGAAATCCTTGCCGTGACATTGGGTTGGAAATGCAATCCCTCTGTGCTTTAGTTTTGCATCAATAGCTGGTGATAATAATTAGACCATGTTGGGAAATGTGGATTTGTTTATTTTTTTTAGAATGAGAAGAAAGTAAACATTTTTAGAGATTATGTGGATGATCTTCAAAGACATTCTGAAATACAGCGTTTCTATCAGAAAACCTCCCTTCCCTGCTTCTTCCCTGAAGAGAGAGAAAAGAAAAGAAAAGGAATATTTTATGTGCCAGTGGTGTTTTCTGGTGTTCTCTTACTTTTCTTCTCTCATAGGTTTTTACTGTAACTCTGCCCACATAACTTTTACCTGATCATGGTGAAATCTCAGGTATTAAAATAAGAAATAGAAGTTTCAGAGATGAGTCACCATCCATCCAAGAGGGTCTAAAGTCATGGAACAGAGCTCATTCCCCCTGGAGTATGCAAAATATGCAAACTCTCAAACGGCATCCTGAAATCTGAGCCTCATAAACTCTCCTAATGGGGAATACACACCACTTCTTTGCATCCTTTCTGGTCTATGTGAGACAGAGACGTGATATCTGACTGTGGAAACTGTATAGAGGATAAACAAATAACCTGCTTTAAAACTACTTTCACAAGCAAAAAAGTAAACAATATATTTTGAGATTTTTTTTTCTTCCCCTGTGGCTAATCAAAAAGTAGTTGACTGAAACCTGTTTAGTACTATAGTGTATTCAGAGAATCAAGTGGTTAAAGACAAGAAACAAAATTTCCTGTATCCCTCTCCTTATCACTATTTCCCCCTTTCCTATCCTGGATTTTTCTGGTTGCTGGGCTCTGGCTTGGTTTTACCAGCTGCAGGTGTGAGATGGTATGAAACCTTTAACGAACATATCTTTGGCTTGTGACTATATAGAGTATTTTGCACTTAGGAACATCTCACTTGGCTGAATAAATAGAAACCTCTAAACAAACATCCTTTCCAAAGGCAAAGAGCTACGTGTATTTTGGACTCCGCACTTCCTACACTTGTAAATATGCATCAGAGTGGTTTGTGGCATATATGATTAGATGTTACATGGGGAATTTTATTGGTTTATAGTTATTGCAGAGGCAGCAGTGGAGCACAGAGTACATGAAATTTAGATAATAGTGGATGGGAACCAAGTAATTTTCGTTACAGCTATTCCCTTATCTGTAAACAAATCTATGTTATTTTCTTATTTTGTTTGCAACACTAACTTTAAGGAGACCATAGCTGGGACTCTGCACTACTTTCCCTTTCCACTCCTGTTTGAACACGCAAGTGTATCCCATGGAAAAAAAAAAAATGGGTCACTCTTCTCATGTAATATGAAGTTGACAAATGACCAGATACATACATAAATTCTTTAAATGGCTAAGGAAAGCTCATTTAAAACTCTCAACTGACATCCTCATTACTGCTGTTCAACAACACAAGGCTATTCATGCAATCTGGCTCACATATCATAGTTTGAAAACCATCAAAACCACAGACAGCCACACGCTGAGATACAATAAATGTCAAGTCTATAGTGCGTATTTTCTAGAATTGTTTAATGCTGGCACAGTGTGTGTGCCAAAGAACGCATAATCAAACAGGCAGCGCTCTTCACTGTGACCATCCCATCGGGGTTTGAAAATTGCTCAAATTCGACCCAGTAGCAGAAAATGACAAAGCAGACACAGTAGGGCTTTGGATAGAAGCAGCCTACAAGAAAGCAAGTAAGCATACTGTTGTGTCAGAAGGATTTTTATCCATCGGTACAAAAAGTCACCATTGTATGTCAATGACATCAACTTTTAGTAAGAAAGGCTGAAGGAAAGTCTTTCAAATTGCAAGTTTAAAAGAACAGATGAAGGTCAGCCAAAAATATCAATTATTGTCACAAGTCCCCCGAGTTGCCTTGGTCAGGATTTTGTGGACCATTTTAATGATTAATACCCACTGGCAGCTGGTATTACTGAATGGTATATGTAGATCTACTTGGGTTTTGCACACTTTTTGGCATTTCTGGTTCATTTGTCCAGGATATATTAATAATTAGTCCCAGAACATTTCAGCTCATCCACATCTGGGATAAAGGACAGAGTGACATTCATTACTCTCCTCTTCTTTCTAAAGCTGTCTTTTTTGTAACATGTTCAAGTAAAAATTAAAAAATGAGGCATTTGTTTATCCGGTCCATGCAAAATCTAAGACAGAGGAGAAAGGAGCACAGGAGCATGCTTTGCCAAACAGCAGTGTTGACCCATGGGCCCCAGAAGTGTTTAGGATCCCTGGAAGAGGAGGAGCAAGTAGGGAGCAGGGATGGAAATTTTTTGGCAGCACAACCTTATGTCTGGGCTGTTTCTTTCTCTACCTGAAAATCCTGATTGGATGTAAATGGAGATTCTGCTATTGGACTAGATTTTTCCCTGGGAGGAAAAATTTCTTTGATAAGGCTGCCAGATATGCAGGAATCTGGGACATATGCATATTATGTGTGAAAAACAGCTCCGCACACTCACAGTTAGACTGACACATCTGGAAAATGTCCGACTTGCAGAACAAACTCTCTGTGCATCATGGATGTCTTGGGTTGACTGAACACAAAGAGAAGCTGTGGGTAATACATATCCCAGAGCTGCAAATTACTGGACTTACTGAGCATCCCATTAATGAGCACACGTTTCTTTCTGGGATTAAAAATGGCACTTGTGAGTCAAGAGATATTTGGAGAGACCATGCACAGTCTCCAGATGGGACATACCTGACCAAGATCTTGACTCAGCACAAATAAAAATTCATCCAGCCCCTCCTGGCTTTCTGTCTCATTCAGCCTATTTCTTCTCGTTTGATGTCAGAAACGTGAACTTGAAATTTCCGTTGACATTCAGAGTCTCAAAAAAGTTGCTATCTATTACCATAGCAAAGTGATGTCAAAGGATTTGGCCCATGCTCCCTCTGAAAGTGATATTACATAGGCATGGGACTGAAATTGGAGAAGTTACTATTAGTACAAACCAGCAGATCAATTAACAAAAAGTAGATTCCTCTCAGTGGATAATTTTTTAATGAAGAAAATAACTAACTTTCCCCTTAAAAATGATAGGAAAATACAAGTAATAAGAAGTAAATTTACTTTTTCTGGGTTTCTCACCTAGACAGAAGTAGGTCAGAAACTAGAATCACAGTGTCCTGAGTGGTGTTTCTCAGCCTTTTAAAGTTAAGAGCCTTCTAGCTCCCCCAAAATTAAAAAGTCCACTAGCCATCCCAGTAACACTGCCAAACTTTATTATCCATTTGCAGCTGAATAAGAGCTGTGTTAACCTTTGTCTTGTAATTTTATTCTATGCTGTCATTTTCCTCTATATGGTTTATTTCCTTCCTACCTTTTTTTTAAAAAAAAGGCTATTAGAATTATTTCACAGACCAATTTCTGTCTTACATAATTAACCCACAGACAGGGATAGACAAACATCACCCCAGTTAAACTTCATCAGAGACACATAACTGTGAACGGTTGAAGAAACAGGACTTGTACATACAACTGCAAGATACAATAAACCAATTACTAAGCTGCAGAAATGATGGAAAGGGATTTTCTCTCTTATGTGCAGCAGCAGCTCTCCAGGAATAATCAACACAGACATCTTGTTGCAAATGTGAGTATTTTTCATTGCATAAAGAAATACTGAGGGGTTTCTCACTGAAAAAAAAAAAAAAAAAAAAGAAAAAAAGAGAGGCAACACACATGTATAGTTTGAAGCCTTTCAGATAACTCAGAATATGCTGGAACACAAGTATATATTGTTACGGATGGAAGAAATTAAAGTAAAGTGCCTGTCCACCCATGTGTAAACCTAAGGTTAATAATTCATACTAGCTCCACAGAGTTATTACAGTGAGATGTGGTTAATTAATGTTTATAAAATGCTCTACAATCCTTGGGTTTCCAGAGTTATACTGTATATAAATCCAAGCGATGATGGAGATTACTTTCACTAATTTAACTGCTGCTCTTTGTGTATAGTCTCAAGAAACTTCTGAAATTTTAATCTCAAAGTGAAATGTTAGCATATCATCCAATGTTGGCATATTTACATATGATTTAATCACAGTTGGAGGGCATCAGAAAAATAAACGTAATTCCAAAAAGCTGAAATGACTCATGTTAACACTGCAGTCCCAAAGCATGACAAATCTCTATACAGAGCTGTGATAGGATGTTAACAGCGTGGCAGTATAATGAAGTTACTTGTTCACTACCTATATTCTACATCATTAAACTTCGTAACTGATGCTATCCAGGACTGGAAGTCAGAGATGTTTGTGAGCTTCAGTTGTGGACATCCAAAGGAAAATATATGACAAGGAGAGGTATTTTCATTGATATTTTCTTTTTCTTTTTCTTTTCTTTTCTTTTTTTTTTTTAATTTTTGCTTTATGTACCATGGACTAAAAAAGGAGCTCGTAATTCACCAGTAACACACTAAATTTTTTTTGAAACAATTAATGAATTCCATAGTGTTACCATCTTAGAATAAAAGACTCTGAATAAGCTAGATAATAAAAATAGTAAGAGTTGTCACTGGCTGGATTTCTTAACAAAAACATGACTTGTTTGTTACAGCTCTGCACAACTGCACGTGTCTATGTGTTTGTTGGTTTACCTGCAGCTCTAAGAACTTATAAATCAATTTGACAAATTTTAACTGTATTTGACAGAAGAGTGGGCACCTTAGATATACACCAAATTTTAACAAGGATCCATAGGTAGGGAGAAGAGAGAAAACCTGCCAGTATTCCAGCTGAGGTTCAGGCTACACTGTGAGCTTTACTTTTCATCATCACCAGAAATTGCACACAAGGAACTACCCTAAAAAATTATCTGTATGTGACAAAATTTTTAATTCATGCATTGATTTTTGGAATGGAGGAAATTAAGAAATTAATTATCAACAACAAATAATGCCAGGAATTAAAACTACAAGACACCAAGACTCCGTAGTTCTGTTCGCTCCTCATAGAGAGTTGTTTTATTTTGTGTTGTAAACTGATGTGAGGAATTAAAGTCAAGAAGGATCCAGAACAAAGGAATTTGAAGTGAATTCAACACCAATGAATTGAGTGTGCATGAGAATGTTCTAAGACTTGGAGGTCAACAAAAACTAAATACTCCATGCCTATGCCAGTAAATGGATCAAACTTCAAACACAGGGAGGTTGCATGTTAATTGTTCACAGGGACAGGTCTTTCAGCTATTCTGATTACCAAATGATGCCCAGGAATTATTCAGGGAAAGTATTGGTTGGAACACCGCGGCAAATGTTCCATCAGATTAGAAGCATAAAAGGTCATATTTCATTGCCTATGAATATTTCCCAGTTCGTCTCAATTTCTGCTACAGACAAAGATATAGCATATTAAAATACTTTATACTTAATCTAACATTTATTTATCTTGATGGTAATTTGCCTGCTTTTAAGTGTTTTTCTTAGCTTTAATGAAAAGGAGCAAAATAGGACAACAGAAACTCCCCCCGACTCCAGGTGTTAGGAAATCCAGAAAGATTTTTACATTCCTGCCACCATCATGACAATCCTTCATGGGAAGTGTGATTGCATTTCCTTCCCCTCCTTTGAAGCCTGGGTTTGCCAACGGGAAAAAAATAACTATCATCGATTATGACCAGACACACTCAGAATATAAACTCTGTGTGAACAGAGCTGGGCTGCCCTCCTGAAAATAAAATGAAGATCAGGAATTTTTGCATACTCACCACAATCCTAGGAATCCAGTGTTGGGAATGTGCTAGCAAAGTGGTCTTTGCAATGCTGTTGAAACCCCTGGGTAGTAATAGTTTAAAACATTCCCAAAGGTGGTGTAAAGTGAGCCAGGATTGTGCAGAGCTAATATTTGACTCAGCTTTATTATGTGATGTCTCAGACTCAGATCCCTTGTTGGCATTTAATCAACATTATGGAACATTTTTGGACCCAATAAAATGAAGCGGAAATTTGGAAGTTCAAAGAGATGATTCCATAGAATTATTTGTATCAGCATTGAAGAGAATAAAATATGTATTAGGGTGTTTTGGGATTACAACATCATAGTCTGCTTGGATAAGGTGATGAGAAAGCTGAATTTTCTCTGCATTTTTCGATTTATTGTTAATTGCTATGACGTTTTGCTCTAATAAATTGTATTCACACTCAGAATTTTCAAATAGACGCCAATTTTCCATAATAATTTATCAGAAAATGTGCAGAACTGCTACATGGAGAAAAATGATAAAACTATTTAGAAAAGATTTATTGCATTGCTCGTGGTGTAGCTTCTATGACTTAAGATCATTAGTATTTTGCCTTCCTACTCCCAGATCTGACAATATGTGAGGGTAGATTTAGCAGTGGATATTTAACAGCTAAGGGCTATAAACCATGTAGACAATTTGTAAAGGCTGTTTTCCATGAAAAAACAACGCTGAAACCCATCTCTTTTCCTCCCAAAACTCTGTTGCATATTCTCACATTTAAGCACTTATGATAATAGAGGTGCACAGACAATCAGCCAAACACATAAGGGTGCACAACTGAACCACATCATGCAAAAACCCATACTGAAACAATTCCTTAGTCATCTGATGGGGCTGGAGACAGGTTTTGTAAATATTGTTTTATTACCACCAACAACCCCCTCAAAAGACAGATAAAGAAATAATTACATCCACATGAAGAAGTTAAGGAAATAATCGTAACAATATTGTTGATAACAGCGAAGTCCTGATGCTCTTGCTCAGGATTCACTCATGTTTTACTTGGAAGAGGAAAACCAAAAAAAAACTCTTGAAGCTAGAACTGGTAAATTTAGAAAGAAAAGGTGAACTTGCAATAAAAATTTTAGGCTGAAATAGAGAAGAGATTGTTGGATTTTCTATGCAGGAGGCTTTGCAAAGCTTTCTGACTTTTACAGGCACAAAGCTCAGATGAGACACACCCATACAGTGCTGCCCCACATTGCAGTGGGATGTGAAAACATGCAAGATCCCACTGAGTCTTTTTCACTTAACATGTTTCCTGTGCCTAATTTCCTTAATATATTCCCTATTTTCTGTGTCCCAGAAATGAAATCTGTGGTTCTTGTAAGCAATTTTTTTACTCTGTTAATGCTGTGTCACCAATGTCCAATGTCCACTTCTGGCCAATCTCTGCCACTGCAAAGACAGGTGATAAATAGGTAATAACCTCAAAACACACCCGGTGAAAGGACAGCTTTATGAAGTTCAGTCGCATAAAGCACTTGCCTTGATTCCTTTCACACTGATGTCAATAGCAAATCACCTATTTAGTTTAGTGAAAGCAGAGTTAAACCCCTTATCAAACCCTTATTATAGGAGCACAAAATATTTATCCAACATCATCTACTACCAAGTGCTTGCTTTAGAATGTTGGCTGAGCTGCAGGAAGTATACTAATGAAATTATTGTCATTTGGGAAATGGCCCACTCTCTGGAAGCTTGCCTGGATGATTTGATCTGAATCCAACATAACTCGGAATTTTTATTTTTTTTTTAAACTGAAACATACAGTAATGCAAATATGTTAACTAACACTATCTTCATAAAAACCTGCTGCTGTGCTAAGAAATTCTAGGCTGTGAAAGAATTTTCATTTTCAAGTCTGTAGATAAAACAACTATTTTTGGCCCTTCTACCTGAAATTATCATAGTAATGAAAATCCCAGTTTCTCAGTTGAGAGTTGAAGTGTAGCCTTTGTGGCCAGCAAGATTTAAGCCTTTGTATTACAGTGTTTTTGTCTCACCATATGTTTAGAATATCGCAAAACCCAGAATCACATTGGCAACATTATTTCTACTGTGCCAGTGAGATAATCGTTTTAGGTAACTGCTAGTACTGGTCAGTTCCTTAATTGCAGCAGAGACTTGATAAAAAGAAGCACATTTTTACAGCAGGCAGCAGCATCCTTACAAAGAACTCCTAATCTTCATCTACAGATCAAAATGTTCATGATGTTCTCTTTAGGAGGATGCTCATCTAGATAATGTGTTTTGAAATTTTGACAGAAACTGTGCAATAGAGACAACATACTCCAAAACAAGACATGTGAAATGGAGCGTAACAATATTCCACTTCTAACATGAAATTTAGAAATCTGAATTCATGCACCAAAATCCCTGTCTGACTCCTTTGTCATGTGCTCCATTTTAGTAACTTTCATTGTTGTCTTAATGCAGTGTACACCCAGACATCCAAGACAATGAACATCCGGAGTCATCTCAGATGCATAAATTCGGGCCGATGGATGGATGAACTCTCAATCTCACCGACCCTGAATCCTGAACTCAGAATGATCTGCACTTAGCATCCTAGTCTGCTTTCCTTAGTACTTTTCAAGAAAGAATAAACAATTTTAGGTGCTTAGATACAGAGGAAGACACCAACCTAAGGCAGGTATTTAACTCAGAGTTTTAAGCAGACCATTAAATCACACAGGTTCTCATACACTCCCCTTGAATGCTGCTTTCTGCTGACGAGCTCAATTATTTATTAGTGTTGGCCTTTAAATCCCCTTGTTCATCTACCAGCATTGTTTATACTTTGATTAAAGATTTTAGAAAC
Organism: Cariama cristata; assembly: GCF_000690535.1. NCBI lineage: Eukaryota > Metazoa > Chordata > Aves > Cariamiformes > Cariamidae > Cariama > Cariama cristata. Next base: position 42,480 of record NW_009602255.1, read on the forward strand.
CCACTTTGGACATCTGATTTAGCAGACTGGGAGTAAAACCTTCTCACATGAGGTTCAATTTGCTCTTTAGCCTTTGGTTATATGTGCTGAGGACATATCAGGTGTGTGAAGTTCATGGATACAGGTGTGCATGTGTGCTTTTTTATAAGTTATACACCTCCATCAACTGGCAGGACTTCTAGAAATTGTGTGCCCACACATGCATAGTGCTTTATTTCCCCTTGGTTTTTTAATTTTTATTCTCTTTAAGTAGGGTGTATGAGGGGATTCTCTCCCTCTACCCCATTCTGGTGAGACTCCCCCTGCAGTACTGCCTTCAGCTATGGGGCCCGCAACACAAGAAGAACATGGACCTCTTGGAGCGAGTCCAGAGGAGACCACAAAGATGACGAGAGGGCTGGAGTACCTCTCCTGTGAGAACAGGCTGAAAGAGTTGGGGTTGTTCAACCTAGAGAAGAGAAGGCTCTGGGGACACCTTCTAGTGGCCTTCCAGTAGCTAAAAGGGACCTACAAGAAAGTTGGGGAGGGACTTTTTACAAGGGCATGTAGTGATAGAACAAGAGGTAATGGCTTTAAAGTGGGAAAGGGAAGAATTAGAATAGATATTAGGAAGAGATTATTCACAATGCAGGTGGTGAGGCAGTGGCACAGGTTGCCCAGAGAAACTGTGGGTGCCCCATCTGTTGAAGTATTCAAGGCCAGGTTGGATGGGGCTTTGAACAACCTGGTCTAGTGGAAGGTGTCCCTGTCCATGGCAGGGGCGTTGGAACTGAATGGACTTTAAGGTCCCGTCCAACCAAACCATTCTGTGGAGCAGATTTTTCTAGAGTAAATTTCTTTTTTTCTAAAAAACCAAAAATATTTAATAAAATCATATCTAACCTGGTTTTAAAATTTAAGTCCAAACCTTACATTGTAACGTAGTTTCACATGTTCTTTAACAATACTACACATGCCATAAAATAATGCAGTGTTCACCCAACCAGGATGAAGAAGTGGATGAAGACTTCTCAGAAAGTGCTGCGGTTAGTGTACTCAGATGTAGCTTCACTCTATACAATTAATGACTATTTAAACCCACCTCCCACCTTCCCCAGGAACAGACTGGCATATTGATGTATGTAGAAAGAAATATAGATCTTAAAATCACTTTGCAATTAACAGTAGTATCAAATGCTGCCGAGTACTAGATCTTTGCATGAAAGTTTTTCAGCACGGCAATTAAAACCGACTGCTGCAACCTAGCCAAGAAGAAACATGACAAGATGACAAATTACCTCTTGAGCCACAACAGCAG
>NW_009602255.1:44236-59366 GCF_000690535.1 Cariama cristata
TCTTGCACAAACCCAATAATAATTCTTATTTGAAATCTCAGAGTTCCAAAGTAAACCATGTATTCTAAAAGCCAATAGTTTCTCATAGAGGAGGTGCAACTAGGAAGAGATTTTTGCATGATGAAAAAAAACCAGTGAATTTGGGGGGTCAAATTCTGATGAGTTATACAATTATCTCATTCTATACATTTAAGAGGAATGGCCACTACGAAGCCATCAAAAACACCCCTCCTGAATTATTTATTTAGAGTTCTCATTTTGGCATTTAAATTAAGTGTTTTAGTTAAGTATAAATTAGTTGGACCTGAACTGATGATGAGAAAAGAAAAGAAAAGCTGATCATCACTTGCTGCAGAATTACACAGAGGATGGGAACCTAGTGAAGTAACAAGCCAAAAAAGGAAGGGGAAAAAAAATCTATTTTACAGTCAGACCACCAAGAAGCACTTTGCACCATGATTATCGCATCTGAAACTACAGGTTTATCACCTACAGCTGAAACAAACTCAAGAGAAAAGTACTGCAAGAGGAGGAATTGCTTTTGTAGCATACTTTGTAGCTCCCTCTGCTTCCAGCACAGTGTGCAGAAACAACAGAATAACAGATAGAGTGTTCTTTTGGTAGGTTTTTTTTGTTTGTTTGCTGGTTTTGTGGTGGTGTTTTTTTTTTTCCTGTGGCTGATATATCAAAGATCTTCACACATTCTGTTACTGCTGCCCCACGCAATGAATTTCTCAGTATCCGGAGAGATTCAGACTAAACCATTAACTAAAAGATCCTCCTTTTTTAATGCAAAGATGAACTTATACAGCACATTTTTAATACAGTCTAAAGTTGCACTACATATTTTATTTATAATCAGGTCACAGTTTGCAGATACATTATTTGCTTTCTAGAATAGTTTAACCATAAGGATTAAGGTGCTAAGAATATGGGAGGCAGAGAGTGAAACAACAAAACCAGACATCAGTTTCGACTACACTTTTGCTGAAAAAAACAAGCAAACAAAACCACCAAAAATCAACCAAACAAAAAAACCCCAAAACACAAACACGCTGTGAGACCCCAGTCAAAATCAGAATTAACTTCCTCTATTCTTCTACCTGCCAAAACCAAACAAAACACCTTAACCCAAAATCAAGTGGTCCTTTCACCCATTGTAAAACAATCCCTGGATCGTATGATGACAGGGCCCAACAGAGGAAACACTAACTAGAATCCCACATCTTAAATTCTGGGGTAGGTAAAGGAAGTTCCACACCACAAATGATGTTATGGGGAAGTAGAACATCATGAGAGCTAAGACTGCAGTAGAAATTAAACCATTTCATGGAAAACACTGTTATTTCCCAACAAAAAAAACCCGAAACACCAAAAAAACTGTTTTAAAGATATGGAACTTCAAAACCTGTAAACTTTATGTATCTTTACATTTGATGCGACATTTCACTAGATAAAGGAAGTTGTAAAGTTAACTGAGAGGCAAAGATCATAACATCTACCAGAGTTACAGACAGTGTTAACTCCTGGTAAACTTGCACCTTATTTTTGCTTGAAGTGTCTTCAATGAGAACTAAAAAGACAATAGTTTCAAAAATGGTATCAAACATGTTATATGAAGCTGATTTCATAGAAAACTCCTTGTCAGGCCCAGATCGCTGTGGACTGTATAAAAATCACGACAGTAATAAACGGGAGATTAAATACTCAAGAAAATCCTAATTTTCATATTAAAAACTGCAGTTAAAGGTCTGAGCAGGCCTGTGTCTTCATTCAGTTGAATGAATCTCCAAGTTTACTCTTCTCTTTTTTGGTATTTTGTATTTTTGAAGTGTGACAGGCTTAGGATTGAGAGATTATACATAAACCCAGCTGGGAAGACTGCTAGTGCACATAAGTGCACTTCACTGCAAAGTTCCAAGATTTTCACTTATGCTTTTTGTTACTTAACCACAAGACTGCCCTTCGCCTCTCATCAAAGAGCAGATTTGTATGGATTTTATTTTTTTTTTGTGTCCTCAAGTTTGACCCACTGTACAGTACAGCCCATAGTTATCCCTGTAGTAAACTCAGGAATTTTTCTTTTTTACTAGCAAGAATATTTTCACTGCTAAAACACTACCTAAAATGGACTAGGTACTTAAAGCTCAAGGTTAAGACAAACTTTTTAGAAATTCTTAGGAAGCTTTTATAAACTTCAGGGCAGTATCCAAATCCATACTTCATGAACCTTTACAGCTATGTTTTTCCTAATTACTGAAGAAGGTAGTAATGCATTTTGAGGTAACATATCACATGTACATATGAGAATCCTTTCTCAATCCTGTTTAGTTTTCAAACAAATTGCAAGTCAGCCATTCTGAAGACTGCTGGCTGATTTAGTGTTTATTCTTCCAGGAATAGTAAGCAGCACTGTTTGTGTTTTCTGTAACTACTAGCTACACAATTTTATCATTCCAATATGGGATTGCTCATTGCAAAGTCAGTTGCTTAAATTTAAAAGAAACTTCAGTGTCTTTTTTCATTGGGTCATAATACACATTGGATATGAGCACCCTGACTACTACTAAAGCCTCAGATAAAAATAAACTGACAGCCAAAAAAGAAAACAACAGTATTTAGTAGTATTTCATTATTATTATTACTGTTTTGCCTTATAATTGTTACCAACAGTCAGCATCCAACATTCACGTAGGAGAAAATTGGCATTAAATGCTTGGCTTAACCCATATTCCATTTAATCTTTTTCAGCAAAAGACTTCCTTGCTTCCCCTGTTGCTTGCAGTCTGAACAACTCACAGTACAAGCTATTGAGATGCCCTATTTGCATGAACAATTTAATTTGAAAGACTATTCCGAGAACAGCTTTTGTTTTCAAGGCTTTGATTTGAACAAATGCAGTTTCTAAACAAGCCTGTGTAGGCTTCTCTATTTTTTTTTTTTTTAAATAGAAGCCAGTTAGTGAACATCTCTAAACTGAACTCCCATGAAAATCCGGGTTTTAGCTGCTGCAGTACACAGAGATGATAATGTTCCAGCTCAGAATTTCATCATATTGGCCAAAAACTTATAAACAGACAGTGTGATACAAAGAAACAAGAGTAAACGAGTGTTCTCACACTTGGTTCATGTTGTGATGTTTATTCCTTTTTTTTTTTTATTTTGAAAGGAACTAATATACACATGCAAAATCAACAGCCTAGAAACAGAAAAGCTGGGTGTTCAGCTGCTGTGTCATTACCCAAATGGACAGAAAGATGAATGTTTGCCTAGGCAAAATAAGTTCCATGTCAACATGACACTTAAAAAGAATAAACCTCCCCAGAACAGCAAGCAAATACAAATACTGAAACAAATAAACTCTCACCAAGCAAAACTGAGTTTATTTCTTCTATAAAAGTAAATTTCCTCTTGGCATTAATAAATCTCAGAAATGTTTCCTAGCTCCACCTTTTAACAAATACTTTCATTTTCAGTCAGGTGAAAAGGGACAGATAACCACTGCCTAAAAGGGCATGTCAAGCACCAAATTAGAAGTCCTTTCCATTTCACTAACTGGTGAACTCCACTCTCAATTATCCATTGACCAAATCCTGAGGAGGACAAAAGAGTGGGGAAAGGGAGGCACAGGGATTTTTACTACAGCCCAGATGACGAAACTGGCAAAATTAGCTCAGGTTTACGAACAAGCTAGCTCAGAAACTTTCTGCACCTCAAGTCACATCGTATCTCTGCTTCAGCTTTTATACCTGTAGAACAAAAATAATTTTACTTTGATATGTTTAAAGTAAAAGAACAAAACATGTCTGTTCTCTCTTCTCTCCAGTTTCCAAACAATTATACTACTCATTTTCTTATCAAGGGGGATGAGATCTAGTCAATGTTTGAATAGACTTGGAAACACAGAGGGTGCTCTCAGTGTTAGACTGCGTAGGAAGAAAATTCTCCGCTCTCCTGAATGATTTGATTTTAGCCTTTTCTCTGTATACCCAAAGGCACTATCAAAACCAAATGGGGCTACTTTCACAAACACCAGTTACCTACTGCTTGCTACTGCCAGATATTTGTGCTGTCTGTATTCACAATAACCTTGCCTGTAAATGAAAACTTTGCAGCATCTTTGCAGCGCCTTATTTAATCAATGGGTATCTGAAACACAGCTCAGTCAATTAGGACACTGTCCTTTAACGCCTGCTGAGTCCTTTGCATGCCAATAAATCGCTGGTCCCTGATGTTTTCCAATTTAAAGGTCAAATTTGCTATGAAGGACAGGTAGAAATCATCTGGCTTTCCTGTAGAAAAACCAAAAGCTTTTTTTGTTAGGAGGTGACAATGCTGAATACATTAGCTACATCTGAGGAGTGATGGTCTACCTCTTCCTTACGCACAACTGGCTATATAACTGACTCCTGATTTTAGTCATTACTACTTAAATTAATAGCACTGGCTAATTTAAAAAAGCCCAACAATTAGCAATCACTGTTGCCACTGTACTGAAAATGAAAAAGCAAGTAGCATGGGAAGAAAAAAGGTGTGTGGGGAAATCTTCATTGTATTGCATTGACAAGTCAACATTAAGAGGTTTCAGCCCAGCCTTTTTCCTGAAAACTAAGAAGTGGAAAAGCGTAAGCAAAGAGTGGAAAACTTAAAGGCAATTACCTCAGAGCCCACAGAAGGGGAGAGGCAAACTGGGGAGAATCTTCTGCTACTTTTCAATTTAATTTCATTCTGTGACATTTTTGAGCCAAAGAGAGTTTTCAGAAAAGCCTAAATCAAGGGGTAGCAGTAGGAGATGGTGTCCTGAACCATGAGGTGGAGCACACTAGACTGACAATTTTCTTTATAAATAGTATGGAGAGGACAAGAGGAGATGAAAGGATCAAAAAGACACTAATTTTAAGCCCTGCAGCTACTTTTTCTTGGTCAAAAATTGACAAATGTTTTACTACCTAACAAAAAACTACCTTCAAGAATATGAAGAGGGTTCCTATGATTTTGAGGACTGGGACAATTTTGTGTAGATGGTAGTCACCATTTTCTGGGTTTTTCTATGGCGAAAAGTAGCGATCAAAACTGGAGTGAGGGAATTGACTCACTAAAACAAGCTCTTCTTACAACTGAAAGGTACTAACCAATTTATCTAGTGATATTGGGTATACACACTGAAAGTGGATAGCTAGTTGAAAAAACATTTTTCCATACAATTTCAAATAGTTCTGAAACTTCAAACAGAGGTTTTTGTTTACAGGCCAATTTTAGGTGTGAGAATGCATCATTAAGGTCAGCACTGATTTAATTTCTGGAAACAAAGATTATGCAAAGCTAGTTAAGAAGGTACTGTCAAATTTTGGTATGCTCTACATCTGTATCTCCAGTTGAAGTCATTGAGAGTTTCTGCTTCTTTTCACGCTAACAGGAAGAAAATATCCACATTGTCATCTTTCTCTGATAAGTAAAATCAGTTTGTGTAGAGCTTTCTCTCTTCTGAAGACGAAGAACATGAAAGCACCTTCACAGATGACAGGAACAGAGCACCCAGCTCTGCTCACATCATCCTATGCCATAAACCATGTCAAACAAGTGTAATCTATACTTATAGAAAGTTGTACATGTCACAAGCTGCTCTTCCAATTTTGCCTTCACTTGATACATATTCCTCCCAAGACACTTCACAACTATTGAACAGAAATGACACCTGGACAATATGCTTTCAGCTAGATTTCAAGCTTGATTATACAATTACATTCTGTCAGTTAGCTCCTTGGGATGTCACATTGTTACTGGAAGGTAGATCACATCCTGGCAAAAACGGTCTCCAACTATAAAGATCCTGCCTTTCCTTTTGCTCCTCAGGTTAGTAATAATATTCCTTAAGAGTGCTTTCTGGACTCAGATTTTCCTGAAAAGTCTGATTTAACACACCAGTCTGAAATTCTTAAAAAAACCCTTATTTTATAAATCACAATTCAAATCATCCAAGGCCTTATTGAAAAGGACATGTTCCACCTAAGAAAACAGAGTAAGATCCTGAAAGAATCTATTATTTGTCTCAGCATAAGAAAGTCCAAGAATTGCTAAATTCCAATCATCTTTTCTAACTAGTGTAACTAGCAAACATCCTGTTATAATACATATATGTATCCCAGGAAGTAACAAAAGAGAGCACAAGAAATCAAGCCATACAAAATGACAATAGTATTCTTTATTCTATTTCAATTCATTTTATTCTAGCTACCATTATCATATGGTATATGGAAATTTTATTTTTATTCAGAATATCTACATGATTACAAAAACTAAACCTCTATTCTGGCTGTAAAAACTCTGTAGATTATTTTCTGAAAGTTTAGAAAAAAGGAACACCAAAAATATTTCCAAAGGCACTTTCACTCACTAGTGTGTTTTTACCTCTTACTGTAATTTTCACCAGCATGCAGATATTTTCTGCAACATAAAGCACCTCCCAGCCTATCAGAAGTTACGATGACACATCATGTCACCTTGTGAAGCTAAAGATTAGACCGGAACTTGAGCTACCTATTTAACATTGCCTTCACTTTGAGGAGTCAAAACTGTGACCATCAAAGAAAAATTTTTCTTCAGAAATAATCTTTAGAATAATACATGCCTACTTGGCAACAGCAGTACAGCTGCATCTACTGACAAATTCCAATATCAAAGATCTCTACAACAAATGAATTATTCACCAAAATAACTGAAGTATAATACTCCCTTCAGTAAGCATTCCTTTGTTTAAAAACAATAAAATTCTTTTTTTTTTTTCTACTATATAATTTTCTTTGCAGTTTAATCATAAACTAGTATTCAGATTTATCACCAAATTTAGATAAAGGTAAGCTATCTAGTTACCTCAGCAACTTGACTTCAGCCGCCTTTGAGACCAGAGCCTCACTGGCTCACCGGTCCCCTAAAGCAAAAATTAGGGCTCTACAAAACAGAGAATGAGCATTACTACAGCACCAATAAGGAAAATGCTCGCTATGAACTCCACCTACGCTATTAAGCAGGATACCTTCCTAGATACTGGAACATTTGTAAACCTCCATCTTTGTCTTCTGTGAAAGTGGTGTGATGGTTGAAATGGCTATTGACTTGACTCACACTTCAAAGGTAATTTAATTTTGCAGGTCAGTCCAAAATGGATCTTCAGTTAATGTGATTCTGTTGAAATATACATGGATTTTTTGTTTAAAGGTTTAAGAAAAAAATATAAAAATCGATTGAGATGCTGAAAGCATTTATTCAGTTTTCCTACAACAAGGTACAGTATTATCTTGTTAAATGACTGAATAAACTTGTCACTCAGCCCAAGAGATGCAAGACACCTTGTTCTTTTTATTAGTACTAACAGAGCTCAGAACTGATTTGAGACAGGCTATGGGTATTTAATATCCAAAACAAGTTTTCTAACACATTATTATTTACCATTCTATAATGGGTTAAGATGATTCTGATTCCAGTCCACTTACAGCTTATTTGCTAACTGTTTTTTTTCAGCAAAAAACTAACACCAAAAATTGAGAACTAAAGAAAACAATTACAGTCATAGGAGCTTTGAACAATCATATGCACCCCATAGATCATACTGTCTGCTTCACTGAAGGCTCCTCTGTTCACCTACTCTTCAGGGATCCCATTACGATGTATTATTTTTGCACAAATTCCAGGAGTGTATTCAAAGGATAATTTTTGAACCAAAAAGGACCAAACCTGAATAGTTAACAGGAGCTAAAAATAGCTCAGCTGCCAGAAAAAATGAGAGTTTGTATAAAATAAGAATACTTGGGGGAGAGCTGAAAAGTCTATGAATTACCAAGAAAACATTTATGAATAAGCTAAACAATTTGGATATCTTTCTAATTATACCTTACTGTGTGGATTTTGTTTTTTTTTTTTTTTTTAAAGGAACAAGCACAGTGTAAATGAACTTGCAGAACTTAGGAAAGTAAAATCTTTTCTTCTAAAAACATCTGAAAATACGAAAATGATTTGGATTCCTCATCAGAAATACTTGCCTTACTGGTTCAGTTCTAGCTCTTTTCACATTTTAAAGCCTCTGTGAACAGACAGACTTGAATCTACCATGAAGGTAAAAGTCACAGTTCACCAAGGTGCAGCATTGTCAGAGCTCAGTATCTCAATAAATAATTGTTGCATTTGATCCAACAGTGATCTGTCATATAACAACTAAGCTTATGTTCTTTTCATGCAAAGAAGGTACTATTGTTTATACTCTGTAAGGGAATTTAGAAGTAACCACATTGATCCAATTCATAGCTCTCAGAACTTCCTTTTAGATTTTGCTTCCTTCCATGATCTCAAGTTGGATACAATACAATCATGAGTTACATAATCTTGATTTTTAACTGCTGTACATCAGTGAACTGTAACATACTTAGCAGTTGTAGAAAACTTACTGACTTTCAATTCTGCACCTTGATTTGTTATTTCAATAAAATTATACGGGAAATTTATATACAGTAAAAGAGTTTTAGAAGCTTCTGAAATACTCAAATGTTGTTACACATTTTACAGAATCTGACATCCTGCTATCATTAACTACAGAAAGAAATATACCCTTGGGCAGCACTTCTACAGAATTTTCCACCATAATACACAATGCCAAGATAGTAATAAGAAACAAGGATATTACATGTGAATTGGAAGTGAACACTAGGAATCTTCATTTGATATAAAATTTCAGAGCTCACAAGAGAGCATTCAAGGCAAGAATGAGTATTATCATGTCAAGCGACAGTGAAGTCTGGACAGAGATGAGCAAGACTAGAATATGTAGCAAGTTTCAAACTTATTGATGCAAACATGAAAGAATCAGCGCTTCTGGAATTCAATGAAAGCATCAGTTTGATCTCTTGATGACTATTTCAGTCAATGACAAGCTTTCCAAAATTAGCCCCTGCACTTTCCAAAATTACCCCCTGTACTACCTGTAGACACATACTTCAATTTCTCCCAGGATTTATTGTACATCTGTTTGCAGACTGCAATCTAAAAGGTTTTCCTCTTCTCACTGTATCATAGAAGTAAAAAAAAAAACCCAAAAAACTTCTCCCCATTTTTCCAATAGCTAGCCAGAATCAAATATGCCTTCTTTAAACAGATGAAATTCATAGATATGCGTTGCAAGCACACTGTTAGGAAGGTCTCTTCCTTCAAAAGAAGGTCTCTCTACAAAAATGTAGTCACTCCCAGAACTTAGTAAATATTGAATCAATTCAGTTTTCTGCCTTAAACCTCTATCTCCCATGTTCTATGTGATTAACCTACTCAGGCTTTGCAGGGCATTTAGGGACGGAGGTGAGGTTCAAATACTGAAATGGAAAAAGAATTAGCTGTCAGTTTCTCAGGAAAACAATCAAGCTGTCATCTTTACCACAAAATACAGCACTTCTGGCCAGCTCAGCCTTCCTGGAAATTAAATTGAATGGCTACATGAACTCTTTGTATCAATGTGAAACCAAGAAACTCTGAACAGAAATGCTGGAATTCTTGCAGATAAAAGGAAAAATTTGATTGGAGTCGCAATTTAGTTTTCTTTAAGGGAATTGTATTAGAACACGAAATACTAATTTAAACATTCCAAATCTCTGTTTTCATAGCTTACTAAAAACACTGAAAAACAGCCTATTTTAGAGAAAATCCACTGCTTGAATAAAAATTACACTGAACTGATTTACATTGGATACACAGGCTCCAAAAAGTCTTTTGTGGAATTAAAACAGATAGCCCTTCAGTATAAATCACGTTATAAAAAATCCAACATTTGCCTAAAATATAAGTGTAATGAAATCGAGAAGAATATTTATCCAGTATTTTTAATGTCAACTGTTGTTGAAACATCAAATGGAGAAGAATGATGCAGGCTGGTGGAAAGAGACAAAGTTAGAATTATGGGACATGAGTTTGTTTTCACAATAAACAAAAATTTCTTGGTGATGAAGATATACCAGTCTACTGGTTTTAAATCTTCAGCAGACTGGTTTTATATCTACCAGAAGACTGGTTTTATAAAACCATCCATGACTCACAGGATTCTAGACTAGATGGAACAATCTTTCATAATATAGCCAGTGTTGATGGCTTCACTCATCAAAAGTTTCATAAGGTAGCATCAGTGTTCTTAGCAGAATACTAAAATACCACTTGGAACGGAGTGCTAGAGCAGACTGTGCACTACTGCATGGACAATAAAGAGTAATTCAGTATTTACAGGCACATGTGTTAAGTGAGCTCAAAAGTATATTCTCCCTTCTTTAACTTCAATGACTCTAGAAATTGCTCAGAACCTATAAAACAGAAGCAAGTATTTTCAGGTCAGTTCAAATAAGTCACCACAAGTGACTGAAAGTTTCATGACTTGATGACTTGGGTTACTGAAAGACAAGGAAAGCTTTCCGGTTACCTTTTTTACAGTCTTGTCAGGTTCAAGAGCAATATCCGGAATGTTGGCATCCACCATGAGGGAAAATAAGTTCAAGATCAAGTTGGAATACCTAAGCAGAAGGGCAAATTAGGTAAAACACTTTGCAAACTATACAAAAGACATTTTGTAGACAACTTCACTGAAGAACACATCATCATCTTAGTGTGAATTGGTAATGCTTCAGAGGAGATGCATTCATAACACTTTAGTTGAACATATTTATGTTAAAAACATAAGATACTGGAAATTAGCAGTAAAAGTTTAACCCTTGTACTGTCTCAAACTGCCAAAGCTAAACAGACTGCTCTGGTTTTAATTTTCTAAAATCTATCAGAACATTTATTCAAAGACACACAAACATAAACTGTGATTTCATTTATTTTAAGATTTAACACCACTTTCTACCTTTCGTAGGACAAACATATGCTAGAATATTGATGTAAAGATTATTTTTTATTAAAAAGGATATCAGTGATATGGTAGTATCATGTAAAATAGCATTCAAACAGCTGAAGTCTTCACAATTACAGGAAATGATTTTTCAAGTCGCTGCAAGGGCTTTTGCCGTAACAAGTTGAATATAAGTGATTTAACCAGATCTGAGTTTGCAGTTGCTCAGTTAAGCTGCAATAACATTGGTAGGCGTGCTACACTTACGAGGTACAATGTCATTTATAACCATTGAAAAAGACAAGACAGAGTAGTTTTCAGTTTTAATGTGATGTTGGAAGTACTCACGAATCTTTTAAAGACACCATTTTGCTCCTGCAGGAAATTAGCTCTAAGTTGCTTTTTGAATGGATAATTTTCAAGCTGTTCAACATAAACTGGAACTTCCCTTCCTCTGTAAAGAGATCTAGTCCTCTTTCAGAGATAAAGTACTCAACTGACTTCAAAATCTGAAATTTTGAAGTCAGCTAAGAGCGCTAGGAGCTTCATAGATAATGGAAAATGAACTCTTACCAGCAAAACTTTATTAGCAAGCTGCTGAATATATGTAAGCTGACAATTGCAAGGAGTACAAAGTATTTTAATTACACAAAAGGTCTGCTTCATAGCCATATTTTACAAAGTAAATAATACTCAACAAAAAAATATCTCTAGAAATGCATCATTTCACCAAAACCTCTTGACACTTCATTATTATCTGGAACTAGCACTACCTGACACATTCCAATATAGATTTTAACTCTTTATAACACAAACATTTAAAATAAACTGGGCAGAAATCATCAGTGCCTAATTTGTTTCAGCTGTTCTGCTTCACTTTCCAAGGGCAAGGGGCTGGATTCATGGAAATTACTTTTATGACAGATTTTCAGTGAGAGAGAGAAAGAGAGAAAAGTTACACTACCATTTTGTTTCAGATCTGGCTAAGAAATCTGGCAGTCAAGTTGCTTTGGTGCCAGGAACAGACACCACAGGTTTTAATGAAAATTTTTTCTACTTGCCTGAAACAAGCAAATCTCACTTTAATCATGCTTAAATCTTACAGCGACATTCTCTCACATCTCTTCCTAGGTCACTGGTAGCTTCCATTGGTAGTTCTCCATTTGAACTGACCCAGGAGTCCAGAGTCTGAGAGTCCCTTTTACTCTTGAACCACACAAAGGATAACAGCTTATAAGCTCTACAGGTTACTGGGATTATTTAAGCAACAGACGTTTGTAAAACAGATTTCAAAGGTCTAGACACCCTTGCTAGATGCCAGTTAAGAGCTGGTTCTGTTCCACACAATGAGGTCTTTTGGTTCATGGTACTTAAAGAAAAAGGACTGGAAGCACACGATCATCTGAAGAATCTCATTAAAAAAAAACTTCAAAACCTCAAGAAAAGGTAATTTTGGGAGGCGTATGGAGTGGGAAGAGACAGAAATTAGGAAAGAGCTGCTCACTATACTATCCACAGGTCTCTCCTCTGCCCCTCACCCCAACATTTCTTTAACTCAGTAACCAACTACACAGTGGTCTAAGGACGAAAAAGAGCTTATTAAGTAAATTTGTTAGCTGCCTCTAGGATCCCTGCCACGTTTCACAGATTTCTATAAAATTTATTAAAAACATGGGACTGGACAGGAAAGGTAAGAGCTTCCTACTTTAGACAGTCAGCTGTCATCCTTCCCATTGGCAACATCCTCGGCAAATACGCCAAGATGTTCACAACTGGTCAACTCACAGCACAGTTTCACCCTAAGACTAGAAATTTTGCTGAAACACCCGAGTTAGGAATCTGACCTGTAAAAAACACCTTTGTCAGCCAAGTCATAGAATCATCGAATGCTTTGGGTTGGAAGGGACATTTAAGGGTCACCTAGTCCAACCCCCCTGCAATAAGCAGGGACATCTTCAACCAGATCAGGTTGCTCAGAGCCCCATCCAGCCTGTCTTTCAATGTTTCCAGGGATGGGGAATCCACCATCTCTCTGGACCAACCTGTTCCAGTGTTTCATCATCCTTATTGTGAAAAATTTATTTCTTCTCTCTAGTCTAAATCTGCCTTCCTTCAGTGTAAAACCATTACCCTTTGTCCTGTCGCAATAGGCCTTGCTAAAAAGGCTGTCCCCATCTTTCTTATAAGCCCCCTTTAAGTACTGAAAGGCTGGTAGTACTGAAAGGCTTCTTTCAGTCATATCACTCATCTTTGACATCTATGTTAAAAACGCCTCTGGAATGGCTGACCTCCATCCACAGTCAGAACAAACTAGGAGCTCAGTTTTTCTAGGTTTGAGGAGCTTCACTTGAGCACCTAAACCTGACCCTAAATCCTGCTCACGTAAACACATTCTTTACTTTCTTCAAAGCTCCGTACAAATTAATTTACAAAATAAATGAGCACTCAGTTACTGGAGGTTGATTAGACTTATGGTTTGAACATGAAGTACTAAAAACAAGGAGGTTCTGTAAAAATGTAAGAAATCCAACAAAATAACTGTACTCCTACATAGAAGAGGCCTCATATATGCCAAGAAAGAAACTCACATCAGACAAGTTCAAATTCTCACCATCATCTTTTCTGAGAACAGGAACTTTTGTTTTTAAGTGCTTAATATCCCATCATATATATGCTTGAACCTAAGCACTCCTTTGTGTATTTTTTCAACATTTACCAGCCCTTTTACATATAGATGTCCTAAATCAACTGAATATTTAGATCGTTAACATTGCAATACTCTATCAAATTCGAAGTCACAAACTTTCACTACAAAGACAGAGCAGGAAAGTATACAGTTATCTGCAGTCCCAAACTAAAGCCTTGTTTACCTGGTCTAACTCAAAAATTCCGAAGGTTAAAATGTGATTGCCTTTTCCGCAGTATAACTTGGGACCCCCCAGGATCCATTTCTTCTCTTCTCAGGACTACGTATACTCCCCAGTCACTACCATGTCCCAGTTAGGTATAATAAACTACAGCATTTATTCTACCAAAAGTCTTTCCCCACAGCAAAACTAGCCTGAGTCCATCCAGTCTCACCTTTACTCTTCCCTCTTCACCATCTACCTCCAGCTTTTAGAAGACTATCTAGACCCTGCACTGCCTAGCTATAACCTTTCCAAAGAATCAGCACTTCCCAAGGGCCATCACAGCTTTCCACTTGTTGCCTACAGTGTTTTTCATTCAGATCTATACAGGCTCCTCTGTTCACTATACCACTGAGAACAGACCAGGGATAAACACTCTGGTCCAGCCACCTGGATACGTCCATCCATACAGAGCAAATCTAAGCCCAAACTACAGCTTCTGTCCCTAGTTACTTCCACTCCTTTGTCCTTACCTAAGCCCACTAATTCAAACGGAGCATCAAACTTCTCACATGACTAACATAGGGAAAACACTTAATTTAGGAACAAACAATACAATCTAGAACCTCACCCTGGAAAAAACACTCTCAAATCACAGAATCACAAAATCATAGAATTGTTATGCTTGGAAGAAACCTCAAAGATCATCAGGTCCAACCGTCTACCAAACACCACCATGTCCACTAAACCATGTCTCGAAGAACAGCATCTAAACATTTTTTGAACACCTCCAGGGATGGTGACTCCACCACCTCCCTGGGAAGCCTGCTCCAAGGCTTAATAACTCTTACAGTGAAGAAGTTCTTTCTAATGTCGAGCCTGAAACTCCCCTGGCGCAACTTGAGACCGTTTCCTCTTGCCCTATCGCTAGTTACTGGGGAGAAGAGACCAACACACACCTCATTATAACCTCCTTTCAGGTAGTTGTAGAGTGCGATCAGGTCTCCCCTCAGCCTCCTTTTCTCCAGGCTGAACAACCCCAGTTCCCTCAGCCGCTCCTCATAAGACTTGTGCTCCAGGTCCTTCATCAGCTTTGTTGCTTTTCATTGGACATGCTCCAGCACTTCAATGTCCTTCTTGTAGTGAGGGGCCCAAAACTGAACACAGTATTCGAGGTGCAGCCTCACCAGTGCCAAGTACAGATCCCTCCTCTAGTCCTGCTGGCCACACTGTTTCTGATACAGGCCAGGATGCTGTTGGCCTTCTTGGCCACCTGGGCACACTGCTGGCTCATGTTCAGCCGGCTGTCGACCAACAGCTTCAGTTCTTTTTCCGCCGGGCAGCTTTTCAGCCACTCATCCCCAAACCTGTAGCGTTACATGGCGTTGTTGTAACCCAAGTGCAGGACCCAGCACTTCGTCTTGTT
>NW_009602256.1:0-17281 GCF_000690535.1 Cariama cristata
GAGCAGGGGCAGAGTGTGAAGAGTCCTCCTCGTGAGGAGGAAGGAGCAACAGAGACAACATGATGAACTGACCCCAACACCCATTCCCTGTTCCCTTGTGCCACTGGGAGGGAGAAGGTAGAGAAAATCAAGAGTGAAGTTAAGCCCAGGAAGAAGGGAGGGGTTGAGGGGGGATGATTTAAGATTTGGTTTTTATTTCTCATTATCTTACTCTGATTTGATAAGTAATAAATTAAATTATTTTTTTCCCCAAGTCAAGTCTGTTTTACCTATGATGGTAATTAGTGAATGATCTCTCCCTGTCCTTGTCTCAACCTGCAAACTTTTCTTTATATTTTCTCTCCCCTGTCACGCTGAGGAGGGGAGTGAAAGACCAGTTTTGGTGGGCACCTGGGGTCCAGCAAGGGTCATCCCACCATAATCTCAAAAAACTACTAGGCTCCAGTTCATATTGAAATACTTGTATGCCAAAACATCATCGTGTGAAATTTTGACAGAGATCCCAGAGTGGTAGTTCCTATAAAGGAAATCTTTGTATGGTTCACTATGAGAAAAAAAATCTCATGAAAACAGACATGTTAATGTTTGTAGTCACAGGTAGTTCTTTGCCTCAAATTAAGATTAAAAAAACAACACATGAATATTTTCCTCAGTCCATTAAATTAATCTTAAGAAAATACTTTACAAACTGTCTGTAATATTAGGATTGTATAAATATAAAAATGAGAGATAAAGGGATAATTCACCTTTAGCATTGCTGATGGACCATAAATAGTGCTAAATATGTTTTGTTTTATTCTTTTAGCATTAGCTTACTTCTTGTGTGGACAATCTACCCCATTTCCACTTAAAAGTTTACTGGAACTCTGTACTTACTAAAATGGAAGAAGAAAATGGAGATTTTATAGACCTTTCAGCCGCCTATGCAAAGACAGCAATCTGGACCAGATTATTTTCTACCTTACAGTTTGTGCTGCCTGTGGTTCCCACATAAGATCAACGTTAAAACTCCTTTTGGATTTCTGGATCAGGCTCTGAATTTTTTTCAGGCATAATTTTATACACATGCTGCTAAAAATATGAGTAATATATGTCTTCCACTTCAAATCTGCAGGTCGCATTTGAGATACATAAATACTATTTTTATTTTATTTTTCTTACATGGACCGATGAACAATTACTAGTGAGCATATTTGAAGACTGGTTAAATTTTTATATGCTCAACAGTAGTATTTCTGCAGAGATTTAATGAAGATTTCAGTCCTTATACCCTAAATCTTTATTTTACACATTTTTAGGAGCTTTATAGTCTAGAATATTTCATTGTTCAGTGGGGGCCTGAAGGCAGTTGGCATCTTTGCAGTGATTTTAATGAGCTTTGGGTCAACTTTACTATGTTCTGGGAAAGCAGAATATCCCTGAGTGACAACACAAATTCAGATTTTGAGTAAAAGTAGACATTCAAATAAATTAAGGCCAAAAAAGACTATCATAATAATTTCATTTTTCATCCTGTATAACACAAACTGTATGATCACACAGAAATGACTATGTCAAACCATGTGGGAAATATTGAATTGAACTGGTGCAAAAGAAGATTATAAAAGGGATTGCAGAGTAAATTAAGATAATGGACAAAGAGAGAAATTGTTATGAGGTGGTAGAAGTGTAACTTCTCAAGTGGTCTTCCTCAAGGATAGACCTTATGATGCATTCTAGGTAGTATTTTTGTTAGCTATGTGGCAGTATCTAGACTACGCACATACACATTCCAAGTTCTACTCTTATCTACCACTCCTCAAGATGGGATTGGAAATCATCATAAACAGCCTAGAAGGTACCATGACAGTAGTCCAGACTTGTCTGAATGGGAAAATTCAGGGGCTTTTGCCTCTTACAGCATCTCAAATGTTAATCTATAAGGCAGAAGTGATGACTTGACAATTTAGAGCACCCGCCCTGCCCAAATATTAGCATGAGATGTGATGTTGAGGATCTTGAGAAAAGACAAAAATACAAATAGCAGGATCACAACCTTGATTTTCAGGAGATCAGACTTGGACATGTTCAGGGATCTGCTTGGAAGGGCCCAAGAGATATAGTCCTGGAGGTGGGCCCAGGAGAGCTGATTGATTTTAAAAGATCATCTCCTCCAGGCTCAAGAATGAACAATTCTGAAACACAGACAACAAAGCAAAGGCAGCAGGAGACCTACATGGTGTCCTGCTTTGGCTAAAACAGGACTGTTTCTCCTTTCAGGAGTTTTTTCTTTTAGTTAAGTTTCTTCTAAGTAACTGCACTTTCTGAAAGTACAGCTACATGTCTTTCAGACACTGCCTGCTTTTCAGACTTGATAACACTCTATGTTTATAGTTGCTATTGAAGTATCAGTAGGACTGGTATGCAGAAAGGCCCACGTTTGTACTTGTCCCTATGAGAACCAAGGCCACTGCTGGCCCTCTTTTGTCAAGCAAGTAAAAAATCGTAAAAGGGTCGCATCTGCGGAAGAGTGCAGACAGGAACAGGTGACAAAAAACTGACCAACGAGGTATTCGGGGTCTCACTCTCTTGTTTCATGGCCAGCATCCCTGTGGGACCCTGTTCATTCTCCTGCCTCCGATCCGATCCATGCATTCCTGAATCTGGTTCTTGTTGGCTGCGGAGTCCAGTCCGGGACGTCCGGGTGCCTGCCCTGCTGCATGTGCACTGTGAGCTGTTGCGGCACGTGGTCCCACAATCATCACCATGAAGCTCAATATTTCGAGTATTATTAGTATCTGTTTTGTATACTTTTCCTCTTGTTTCCATTATTAGTAGCTTTAGTATTAATACATTATACTATTTTCCATTGTTATTGTTTTATTAAAGTAGTTTTAATTTCCAATCTGTAAGTCTCTCTCCCTTTTCTCCATCTTTTCTCCTCTCTGAGGGAGGGAGGGGGTTAACAGAGAGCGTCTGCTGCCTGTTTTAAGAGCCGGCCCTGACTTAAACGGTGACACATGGATGAACAAGGAGCTCCTGACAAAACTCAAACATAAAAAAGACATGTATAAGAAGTGGAAGCAGGGTCAGGTCACCCAGTAGCAATCAAAGACAGTGTCTGGTCATATAGGGATGAGGATAGGAAATACAAAGTTTAATCTCCTGGGGGATATGAAGGACAACAAGGAGGGCTTCCATGGGCATATCAGCAACAAAAGGAAGACTAGGAAATCTGTGGACCTGCTACTAAATGTGTCAGGGAACCTGGTGAAAGGGACACAGACAAGACCGAGGTAGTTGATGCCTTCCTCATTTTACTGCTAAGATTTGCCTCCCAAGCCCTTAATACCAGCGAGAAGGTCTGGTGCAAGACATACCCTTGTTGAAGGGGCATGAGGACAGAGAAAACTTAAGTAAGCTGACCATTTACAGACCCATGGGAAAGCATTACCAGCAGGTCGAGGGGAGTGATCCATCCCCTCTATTCAGCACTGGTGAGGCCATATCAGGAAACTGAGTCTAGTTCTGGGCTCCCCAGAACAAGACAGACCTAGACATACTGAAGACAGCCCAGCAAAGGTAAAGGTCTACAAAAATGATAAAGAGACCAGAACATCCAACATATGAGGAGAATCTGAGAGAACTGGGACTGTTCAGCCTGAAGAAGAGAAGGTTCAGGAGGATCTTAGCAAAGTATAAAGACCTCATGTGGGGGAGTAAAGAAGATGAAGCCAGACTCTTCAGTGGTGTTGAATGACAGAACAACAGGTACTGGACACAAATTGAAATAGCTGTAATTCCACTTAAACATAAAAAATATTCTTTTTCCTGTGAGGGTGGTCAGCCACTGCAAAATGTTGCTCAGAGTTGTGGAGTCTCCATCCTTGCAAATATTCAAAACTCAACTGGTCAAGATTCTGGGCAACTTGCTGTAGTTGATCTTGATTTGAGCAGGGGTGTTGGACTAGGTGTTCTCCAGAAATACTTTCAAATCTCTGCAATTTAGCAATTTTGTGAAGATAGCATGGCAGAGTCATCATCAATGTGCCATATATCACCTCCAAGACATTGTGTGCCTTCACAAAAATTCCACGACACAGCCACACAACCATGAAACTGTATTTTTTTCTGATTTCTTTTTTTGTTTGTTCTTGTTTACTCTGCTATGCTTTAATGTCATAATTGTTCCAATGTCCTTGCAAAGAGTACAGTCGCCACCAGAGCCAGTGTCACTGCAGTATTTACAAGCAGAAAGTCATTTAGGTGGACCAATGTCACAATAAATATTCCTTCCCTCTCTTCCTGACATTTTACCTTTCTCTTGAATTTGTAGATTTGACATTATTGATTAAGCTTGAGGATGATGAATGACTCACATCTGCCTAGTAACAACTTGTATCTTAACTTTCATAAGTCAACAACACTACAGGTGATCAGCTGGCATCATGCACCTACAAGATTTTGTTCCTTCATAGCTAATATATGGTCATTATCATAGAATCATAGAATCATAGAATTCTTTGGGCTGAAAGGGACCTTTAAAGGTCCTCTAGTCCAACCCCCCTGCAATGAGCAGGAACATCTTCGGCTAGATCAGGTTGCTCAGAGCCCCAACCAGCCTGTCCTTGAATGTTTCCAGGGATGGGGCGTCTACCACCTCTATGGCCAACCTGTTCCAATGTTTCACCACCCTCATTGTGAAAAAATTCTTTTATCATTTGGGTTGAATGAACTACTTTCTTTTTTTTTTTTTTATGTCAATCAACAAACAAAGGGAAAAAGGGTAAATACAGCTGATCACTGGTATGAAAAAAATCTTTCCATGTGCAGCTTGGTCTCTTCCACATCCTCCTCCACTGTGGTAGCCTATCCATCCCCTGTGCCTTTCCCCCCCTCAGGCATGAGCTATGGTACTTACAGGAACTTGTGGGATAACTGTTAACCTCAGGACAAGCATTTGTGATCAACAGTGACACTGATGGAGAAAACAGGTGTACTGTTGTTCGTCCTGGAAATCTTTGCTGTCACTATATGTGCAGGGTGGGGAAAATAAAGTTTTCATTAATCTTCTAGTTTTTCTTTGTCATGGAGGTTAATTGCTGAAACTCAAGTAGTTTTTCAAATAGCCAAGAACATTCTGATTTTCAGATCAATTATCTTATTACAATGCAGTTAGATTTTATGAAACTTTTATATGGCATCAGAAACATGAGGGTCTTTACTTAGACTAGGATGTGTTTTTGTGTTAAAGAGAACAGAACTTTTTTTTTTTTCACCTAGCTGGACATCTAAACTGCAACTGTCAGTTGGGGTATGTGAAGGAGTTACCAGGAAGTGACACCGTACTACCTATCAGCTGAGCCTTGAGAGCTGGCTGTGTGCATGCTCTCAACCTGCAATCAAAGTGATGTACTGTAACTATGAGATGCATTCCAGAGTCCTGAGGGAACTAACTGATGCAGTTGCCAAACCACTCTCCATGACATTTGAAAAGTCATGGCAGTCAGGTGAAGTTCCTGGTGACTGGAAAAAGAGAAACATTGCACCCATTTTTAAAAAGGGTAGAAAAGGGGACCCTGGGAACTGCTGACCTGTCAGCCTCACCTCTGTGCCTGGGAAGATCATGGAACAGATCCTCCTAAAAGCAATGCTAAGGCACATGGAGGACTAGGAGGTGATTCAAGACAGTCAGTATGCCAGCATGGCTTCACTAAGGGCAAGTCCTGCCTGACCAACCTAATGACCTTCTATGATGAAATTACTGCATCAGTGGACAAGGGAAGAGCTACAGATGTCATCTATTTGGAGTTCTGTAAGACCTTTGACACAGTCCCCCACAACATCGTTCTCTCTAAATTGGAGAGATATGGATTTGATGGGTGGGCTGTTCACTGGATAACAGATTGGTTGGATGGTTGCATACAGAAGGTAGTGGTCAATGGCTCGATGTCCAGATGGAGATCAGTGACAAGTGGTGTCCCTCAGGGGTTCATACTGGGACCAGTACTCTTTAATATCTTCATCAATGACTTAGACAGCAGGATCAAGTGCACCCTCAGCATGTTTGCACACAATACCAAGCTGAGTGGTGTGGTTGACACACCGGAGGGATGGGATCTAGGGGGACCTGGACAAGCTTGAGAAGTGGGTCTGTGTGAACTTCATGAACTCCAACAAGGTCAAATGCAAGGTCCTACACATGGATCATGGCAACCCTGGTATCAGTACATGCTGGGGGATGATGTGATCGAGAATAGCCCTGTGGAGAAGGACTTGGGATTACTGGTGGATGAAAAGCTGGACATGACCCGGCAATGTGCACTTGCAGCCCAGAAAGCCAACCATATCCTGGACTGCATCAAAAGCAGCGTGGCCATCAGGTCAAGGGAGGGGATTCTGCCCCTCTGCTCCGCTCTGGTGAGATCCCTCTGCAGTACTGCCTTCAGCTCTGCGGCCCCCAACACAAGAAGGACATGGACCTGTTGGAGCGAGTCCAGGGAAGGGCCACGAAGAGAATCAGAGGACTGAAGCACCTCTCCTATGAGAAATAGTTGAAACAGTTGGGGTTGTTCAGCCTGCATAAGAGAAGAGAAGACTTTCGGGAGATCCTATAGCAGTCCTTGAGTACTTAAAGGGGGCTTATAAGAAAGATGGGGACAGACTTTTTAACAAGGCCTGTTGCGACAGGGCAAGGGGTAATGGTTTTAAACTAAAAGAGGGTAGATTCAAACTAGATATAAACAAGAAATTTTTACAGTCAGGGTGGTGGAACATTGGAACAGGTTGCCCATAGAGGTGGTAGATGCCCCATCCCTGGAAACATTCAAGGTCAGGTTGGACAGGGCTCTGAGCAACCTGATCGAGTTGAAGATGTCCCTGCTTATTGCAGGGAGGTGTGGACTAAGTGACCTTTAAAGGTCCCTTCCAACACAAAGCATTCTATGGTTCTATGATTCAATGCCTTTGGCTAGACACTAAGACAAAACAAGGTAACTGAACTTACCTAATGGTTCCTATAGCTTAAAAGCATGCTTTCAGCTGTGATGGGTCATCTGGTATCCATTACAGTTTTTACTTTGGTGGTTTATTCCTGACTCTCAGGCTGAGGCTAAAGAAAGTTTGGAATTTTTTGCAGGTTGGGTTGAAAGAAACACCACTTGCCTTTTTTCTGTGTTGTGTGACAAAATAGTTGGTTCATGCTGTGGAGGCAATGATTCAGGACTATGTGATATTATTTTAACATACTGGAACAAAGGCAGTAAATAGCAATTACAGTAAAAGCTTAGCTTTCGGTGTTGGGCAGATGACAGACTATAAAAAAGGAGTGATATTCAATATGTTATAATACTGTTGCATATACTAACATAAATGAATTATACTGCTGTTTAATTCTGGATGACCTTTTCAGACGTGGTTTGATGTTGAAGAGTTAAACGAAAGGACATCAAGTTTTTCAGAGGATTTAACTAAAGGGCAACTCCATGACAGATGGCTTGAAAGCAGAAAAGAAATGGCAGGACGGTAAAATTTATCAAAAAGTACAATTAATCTGCTACAGTCCAGATTCCAACAAAAGAGGTGAGAAAAGCTGAACACATGCATGAAAGAAATTAATTTGCCGTCAGTCCTTCCCTGCTTCTGAGTCAGTCTGGGTGCTGGCATGTGTTAGGGGGGCTGAATCCAGCAGTCCGAGAGAGGTGAGAATCCTGCAGCTTTGTGCAGGCAGGTCCAGCCTGTAGAAAGGCTGAGCATGTATTACCAGTAGGCACATGCACACAGAGCACACATATACACCATGTATGTATGTATATACATGCCTGGCTGCACAGAAAACACAGGCAGGCACACAGAGTACTCAAACAAACAGACAACACTGATGGCCACATCCTGCTCCCCTCTCTGGCTGGTCCACTGATGAGAAAATATATGTATATTTACAAATATATATAATGTGGCTTGCTCCAGTAGCTGGGCTCAGACACTCTCCCCAGTATCAGACCCCTGGATCCCAGTCTCCCCAGTTGCTGGCACATGGACATATGAACCCTGAGGCTGCAGTCCTGCTCTAAGTGCTGGTATAGACTGTCTTGCTTACACACACACACACACACACACACACACACACACAGAGCTAGCCAGGAAGCCCCTGGTCCCTTTAACGTCTCCAGCCCCCCCCATAGTTTCACAAACCCCTGGCTCCCAGGCCATGTCACCTACTCACCAGCTGCTCCGGTTTGAGCTTCATGAGCACTCACACTCACACACTTGCTCCAGTTGCTGGCTCTATGGCCACATAGATCCTTATGACCTGACATTCCACTCCAGTTGCTGGCACTTAAGTCCAGTAACTCTGGCACCCAGACCATCTGATCTGTGGTCTGACTCCAGCTGCTGCACTCACACCTGTAGACACACACACGCACACAGAACAATTTCTCACCCTTTTCTCACCCTGCAAAAGAGTTAGAAAGGAATTTAATAAGATGACAGGGCAGATTGCATGGCCAGACAAGTGTAGTGATCAGCAAACTATTTACGCATAGCAGGCCCTTTCTTACCTGCTTACCTGTCTATTTTCCCATGCTTGTTTATCCCCAAATCACCTACATCCCTCCTTTTACCTGCTTTTGTTTCCAGCCATAAGCCCACCACAAGTCGTGGGCAACCTGAAAATTATCTTCTCTTGCATCCCATACTGTGTCCCATACGCCTAGACAGCAACCCCCTTCAGTCCCAAAGGTGCTGTCTCATTGACTCCCCTTGATGGGTTTCATGCATGGAGAATCGTAATGATGGCTTTCCTGGGACAGCCCTGGGAGGAGCCCAGACAGGGTGTTGCCTTCCTCTGAGTCTGGCTTTGTGCCCCTGTGCTCCTCTGGGCTTGTGGAGATACTCCCCTATATTTGAGTGTGATGAAAATGAACTTCTTAATAGTTTCTTCATCTCAACCCAAAGTAAATATTTGCCAAGTTACAGCCTCTATTTGTTCTGTGTTCAGACTCCCACTGTGTAAGAAATTGTAAAACAACTATGGGATTAGGAATCATAGAATCATAGAATCATAGAATCATTATGGTTGGAAGAGACCTCAAAGATCATCAAGTCCAACCATATACCTGATGCCACCCTGTCCACTAAACCATGTCTTGAAGTGCCACATCTAAACGTTTTTTTGAACATTTCCAGGGACGATGACTCCACCACCTCCCTGGGGAGCCTGTTCCAATGCCTAACAACTCTAACAGTGAAGAAGTTCTTTCTAATGTCGAGCCTGAACTGATGAGAAAAAATATTGGGTTCTATTTATCCTTCTTTGCAAATAAAGTACAAGAATACAGGTAAATTTTTCTGACATACACTGTTCAACTTTCTGGAAATTTCCTTCCTTCCTTCTTTACAGAGTATCCTATGTATGGCAGGATACGTAAGATATGTGTCCTCCAAGGGAGTTTTTTCCATTGACTTCTGTGAACTTCAGATGAAGTTTTAAGTCTTTCGGAATTTCTATCTGGATTACATTTTAAAGTCATGCTAGTCTTATCAACAGTAAGGTGTCTAACTCAAATATGCGATGCTGCTGCATCTTGTAAGTACAACTGTTACTAAATGTTATTGTATTAAAGCAACTATTTGATGACATTTGAAAGTATGCCAATTAAGAACCATTTTCTTCACACAGTTAGCTGAAATTTTAGCATAATTCAAAATTATGTCCCTGTCCATGTTGTGAAAGCAATGCTCTGCATCCATGAAATTACATGCAGCTCAGTGGAACTTCTGGTTGTGCAAAGGAAGGAGAAACACATCTTTTTGAGAAGGCAGGGAACCTATAAAGCATGATGGAATTTATGCACAATGTAAAATGATATGCTTTTCTTCACTGGGGGAAAAACAGCACTTACATTGGAAAAATGTAGAATCTGATCTAAACTAACCTGAAATTGGGATAATCTATATTTAAATGTCCTGTGACTATACTCATCACTGAGCCATAGCAGTCCAGGCAATTAATTTTAAACATGACAGAATAAATGCTATTTCTAGAGAGACTAAAATTACAAATATATAAATGGTTCCAGTCATATCAAAGAAAGTCCTTAGACCTTAATATTGGGACTGTAGAGTTCCCTTGGAAAAAAACAGTAGGGCGTTTCCTTTCCAAGTTCAGAACACTATTTAACTTTATTTAACATAAGTAAGTTCAATTTGCTTTTGTGCCGGAAAAGTATGCTGGTTTATGTAGAGGAAAACAACATCTTGCAGTGTGTTTATTTAGTTATTTTTCCTTGGAATCTGTTAGAGGACTTTAGATACTGGACAATGAAGAAGATTTACAAGACAACAAGAGTTTTGAAAAGATATTTATATAAACATTGTAACTTAAAAATATTTTAATAAAATATTCGTAAGATCATTGTGCCTCTATTGATGTTGCAAATATAGAAATTATGAAATTATGAGTATGTAAAACAGATTGTTTGCATTATGTAAGAGAGCTGATTTAAGAACTATTTCCTTGAAACTTTCTGTGATTTAGTGTATTTTTTTTAAAGTAAGAAAGAATGCAAATTCTATAACTAATTCTTAGTTTCTGCTTAAGTCAAACTGTGACATCCTATTACGATTTTCGTATTACTAGTCAAAACTGAAGCTAGTAAAATCAGTAAGAAATTACAAACTAAGCTTTGTATAATCTAACTGTAATTTGATGGCCAATGTCTTTAAGATGCATGTGTGAGCTGGAAGTTAAAATTGGTGAGAAGCTGAAGGGAGAGATTTACTCTGTCACTCAAAAAATGAGTGTCTATGAAGACCCATTTACGATTCCTTTTTTTTGCTGTGTTGAAGCTGTTAAAGACCCTGATCTTCTAAAACGGATCAAAGTGACAATTCACTTTGTACGTTTATACATTTGTCTGCACCAGGAAAGTGTATTTTACTCTTTTCTTCTTTTGTTTGCAACTAGTATTCTAGTCACATTTGGAGAAAACTATCATGAACTTGGTACATGAACTAATCAGATACAGTTCAAACACCTGATGCGCAGTTCTCGCTTTTGAACAATTGCTGGACAACATATCTATTTCACTTATAAAAAAACCTAATGAATGTTAGGGACATAGCAGTCCATTGAGTGAATTTTTTTTCTCACTGCGCAGAATCACACTCCTGACATTGCAATGAAAACTTTATACCCACAAACGGGCTTTTTTTTTTTTTTTTTTTTAATTCCAGCTGTTTTGTTATTGGCAATGCTACTAGTCTTTCATATAGAAGTGTTAAAAACTTATTCACCGTAGTTGACCTTGTGATCTTGGTGCTTGGCTAGATGGCATGTTAGCACACGTGCTGTGTTTATCTGGTAGTAGCAAGATGCTGAGGCAACTGGTGTCCTAGATCTCCTGGAGATCCCCAGCTCCTCTTTTCCTTGTCCGACCCCTCCATGCATCCAGAAGAGTCAGTACTCTTTTCTCTAAAAAACTGCTCACCCAATCTTACAACATGCTCTACGATGACATTGCATATGGAAAGGGTCTCAATAGTTCTCTTTCTCCTATCTTTATTATATAAATTTATCTTAAAACCTCTCTGAAAGGGAAGGTTTTCACAGTTCTTCATAGTAAATCTTCACAGTTAAAATGAAGTTATTCAAAGATTCCAAACTGATACTTCTAGAAACTGATGTCTCCAGTTCCGCTAGATAATACATAGAGCACTTTGGTTTGTATTCTCCCTGTAAGTATGAAATGGCCATGTCCAGGTGAGAATGCCTTTATCAGGCAGTTCAGTCAGGGAGGCACAGAAATGTTAGTCTGAAGAGAGTCTTGGAGGTTTTTCAGACCAGTCTTTCGCTTGAAATCATTGCTAGCACTAGGTAACGTCAGTCTGCGTTTTCTCTAGCCAAGGTTTGAAAACTTCCAAGGATGGAGATAACCTGTTCCAGAGGGGCATTATTACCCTTGTGATTTCTATTTAACTAAGAAATCTTTCCTAAAATAAAAAGATTCATTATAGAAAAGACAACAGGACCAGAGCTTCTTTGTGATGATGGCTTTGTAATATCCATGTGTGTCAAACTGTTTCATATAAACTATACATCTCCAACATAGCCAGTGTATTCTGCATTTAAGGCTAATAACAGAGGAAGGGATATTTGTATATTGTTTTATCAAATCTCGATGGCTAGATGACACAATTCTATTTACCCCTGACAGAAAAATGTTTAATTTATAAACTTAGCAAGACTGAATATTTATATCAATTTTCTAATAATAATGGTTATTCAAGTTACTACGGATGTCCAGCACTGATGACTGTGTAATGATCAACTTGGGGACTTAGTTGGTATCTATATCTTTCTACCTGCCTGTCTCTCTCTCTGCTGAATATTATTTCTTATTCAAGAAACAGATGGGACACTCGTAGGAGTTAAGGGCTCAAAATCCTACATTTAACACTTTCTTAGTTTTTTTAGATAATGTACTGAACTCTGATGTTGTCTTAGGACTATTGAAAGATCAAGTCTCCGTCTCTGAAAAAAAATAGTATCCTAATGCTGATATATATGTCCAGATTATTTAACTCACAAAATTTCGAAGGAAAGAATTTAAATGATGAAATATAATATAATTACTTTATCTCTGAAGTTCATTCATGTTGTTAGGGTCGGCAAACATGACCTTTATTGATTTTATGAAGCTCTAAAGGAAATTTATATTCAATATCCAATGAGAAAATACTTTTTAAAAAAATTAATTTGGAAAATGTCTCCATCTCTTTTGCTTCCATGTTAAGGAAAACCACTAATGTAGGCACAGTAGCTTGCCTGTTTTATATAACGATTATGAAAAGGCCTAGATTATACAGTAATGGATAAAATAGCTAACATGAGAAAAAGACACAGGCAAAAGAAACTCAAAGAATCTGTAACACCAAATTCTAATAAGATTGAAGAAATAGAAGATATCTGAATACATGGCTTTCTTTTGACATTTCAAGTGAGCAAACTGGTGTTTCCATAGATGTAGAAGATATCAGAAGTATTCTGCTTAAAGGAGGGGAGGAGGTACAATAGATTTACTAAAACAACATATTGTCGTGCAAAAGAGTTTACTACAGGAAAATGGTGGTTTGAGTGATTTTCAGTTGTATGTATCACTCCTGAAACAATTGAAAAAATATTCATTACTCTTGAGAAACTTATGACACATCTAATAGCACGTAGTGATGATATATTTTAGGAATAAATTGGAAGTGATTTAAAAAGACTTTCAGGGCAAGAATGATATCCAAAATAAAACGAAACATACAAAGTCCTTACTTTAAAAGCAGAAAATGCCTGCCCTACATGTTCTTTTGTTTGATCTGCCAGCACTAATTTTTGAAGGAATTGATTGCACATGGAACTCTTTGACGGGATGTGCAAATTGTACCTGATGAATTTGATCTGTGAATCACTGGCTTAACAATGTTGAGTGGAAAATATTTCTGTAATATAGAAAATATAATACACTCATATCTGTGACTCAATAGTTTAAAAGTCCATTGAAAAGAAATTACTCATTTTATACATTTAGCATCTTTTTGGCTGCAGTTGCGCAGTTTCCCCCCACCCCCCCTTAACTCTGTTACCCCAGAGGTGCTACCCACCTCGCTGGTGGGCTGGGCCTTGGCCAGCGGTGGGTCTGTCTTGGAGCTGAATGACATTGGCTCCATCGGACATAAGAAAAGCTTCTGGCAGCTTCTCACAGAATTCACCCCTGTAGCCTCCCTGCTACCAAAACCTTGCAAACCCAATACATCTGTTCATGAAGTGTTAGATGTTTTTTCCCCACTATCATGATGAAAACGGCCCTGACTCACTCCTGTTAAGCCCTGCCTTCACCAGCAGTGGTAACATCAGCAGGTAGGATAGCAAACTTTGATGGTTCATCCAGCAAGGAAGGTGACCCCTACATATCTTCTGCTGGTTTGATCTAGTGAAGTCTGGGTTTCATGTGACCAGGGACAAAGATGTAAAATAAGTCGAAGAAATTATTCCTTAAGAGCTTTTTATTTCCTTTTTTTTTTTTTTCCCTTCCCATTAAATATAAAGGAAGTCTGGGGTGATGACTCAAATGTGTACACCTACGGAGAGGATACATGAATCTACCTGAGGACCTGTGATGGGTTAACCCTGGTAGGGAGCTCAGCCTGATGGAGCATCTCATTCACTCTACCTCAGCAAGACAGGGGAGAGAATCGGAAGGGTAAAACTGTGAAAACTCATGGGCTGAGATAAAGACAGAGGTAGACACTCTCTATTAACCCCTTACTTCCCCAGAAGGGGAAGGAGAGGAGAAATGGGAGACTTACAGGTTCGAAAATTAAAGCTACTTTAATAAAACTGTAGCAATGAAAAAGAGTGTAATACTAACAGAAATAAAAATATATAAACCCAATATTGATCTTCCCAATGATGAACAGGGAAATGCAAGCTGCAATGGCAGTCCTAGACTGAAATCCACAACCCACAGGAACCTGATTCAGGAATACACGGATAAGGATTGGAGGCAGGAGAACGAGCAAGGTCCCATAGGGATGCCGACCATGAAAGAAGAAGAACTGAACCCTGTGATCCCTTAGCTTTATACAGAGTATGATGTATATGGGATGGAATGCCTCGTTGGTCAGTTTTTGGTCACCTGTCCTATCCACACTTTCCTGCAGGTGCGACCCTTTTACACCTTTTCACTTGTGGACTATAAGAGGGCCAGCAGTGACCTTGGTTCCCGCAAGAATAAGTATAAACATGGGCCTTTCTGCATTCCAGTCCCACCATTACTTTAGTAACAACTATAAACATCAAGCATTATCAATTTTGAAAGCAGACACTGTCTGAAAAACGTGTAGCCAGCTTCAGGAAGCGCCGTTACTTGAAAGAAACTTAACTGAAAGAAAAATCTACTGAAAGGAGAAATAGTCCTGTTTTAGCCAAACCACAACAGACATCCAGAGGCATTTCAATCCTTTTGGGGAATAAAAAATGTTACTTTCTGGAAATGTGAGTTCATGTTCGAATATGTGTTTTACACGGCAGAGAAAAAGGGGAAATACATACTGTAATTTTCATGAACATGATAGCATCCCCTTAGAAAAATAATAAAATAGTTCTTTTCAGATTACCCTATTTCTTCTAGATTCAAACATTTTTTCAATGAATCTGATCTAAATCAGAAAAAAAAAAAAAAAACAAACCAACCTATTTTTCTTCAGATTTTTATTCCATTTGGGGAAATAAAGAATGTCCAATAATACACGCTTCATTCAGAACAACTTGTTATTTAGAATGACTGCTTCTGAGAAATGCTTTTCTTTTCATGTCAAACTTAGCAAGAGAAATTCTTCTCTCTACATTGTAACAGACTAAGAAAAGTTGTAAAATCCCCCAAAATTTAAAAGAGTCATAAGTGTTCCCTCTTGTTTGTGAAATGTGTAGTGGTAATGGTATGTTAACATGCAGTTAAATAACAGGAATTATGAAATTATACTAATAATACAGTTATGTTATTAACTTATTTTCAAAATGTCCATAATAAAAATGAGGAAAATCTCTGAAAATTATATTTTATCTTTTTCTCTTTAAAACTGTTTTATTTTTCTTATTTTAACAATAATTTGTTATTTTAATAGTAATCATTGACCATAGTTGCAATCTTAAGAGAGACTGAACACAATGAGAAAAATGAAGGGTTTTTTTCCAGATATGAATGATAATTCTTCATGTTATTACTTCAAAGAAGAAAAGGATGGATCAAAAAACCATTTCAGAATCTGCAAAGCAATTAAGACTGTACTAGAGATCTGATACTAAAGTGAGAATCAGACCCAATTTCCTCCTGAAGTAGTGACAGGTAGACAGATAGATGCATAAACAGATAAATAAATGAATTTGTACTAAAGTTTATTTCTAGTTCAATTATACTTTCCTGTATATTTTTCATTGTTTTTCCCAATATGTATAGGTATTTATATTGATATAATCACACATTCTAAATGTTCATATATAACAAAGGAGACTATAGAACATGCAACGATTACGTATTCAGTGCAAATTAAGACATCAATATTAGTATATCTCCTGCTTTAAGAAAAAACAAATACCCATAAGACTTCAGTTTAACCTTTTGCAGTTATCCTCTGCCCTAAGTCTCCATCAAAACATCATTTGATCTGCGTTTGGGAGCTGCTGGTAGGCAATACCTCAGTTGACAAAGCAATAGTCCTGGAACTACTAGGTTTGTCAGGTTTGCTTAAAAACTGATTTTCTTCAAGGAAACTCAAAGTTCACACATTAGAAAGATTCTGATGTTGCCAGGGGAAAAAAAAAATAAATAAATTATAACAATTAGACTAGTGAAAGTATAGACATACTTTTGTGTTCTTTATCAACCCATGTACAATTTGGTTTGCGAGATGCTAAAAAAAAAAGGAAAATGGGCAGAACGACTCCTTTAATTTTTCTGGAGATGCTCTAGATTGGCTAGATTGAGAGCACGAGTGAGAGATTTTTTTTTTCATTTTTTAATTTTTTCTTAATAAACTATTTTTCTAGAACAGATAGGTAAATCTATTGGCATTTTTGTGCATACAATACTGAGTTTCCCATGGCTTCAAAGTGAGCTGGAGAAAAAGTG
Source organism: Cariama cristata (assembly GCF_000690535.1). NCBI lineage: Eukaryota > Metazoa > Chordata > Aves > Cariamiformes > Cariamidae > Cariama > Cariama cristata. Next base: position 16,659 of record NW_009602256.1, read on the forward strand.
AGCTGGCCAGAAAGAAAGAAAGAAAAAACCAAAGGACCGTTTATGACTTCCATACTTTTTTTAACAAATAGCATGCAACAGATCTTGTTTTGTTCCTGTATCAGCAAAGCTCTCACTGGATTTGGTGAGCATAGAAGTAATATCTTCATTATTCCTCCAATAATAATTAGCGTTTGTGCTGCTTTCCCACTGAACAAGAGTCTTGAGAGGATGACATAGAACCTGGAGATAATTATTTATTATGAAAATGCACTGCCAACTCACTTCATATTAATTTCATTTTTACAGTTCTAGTATTTTAATATTTTAATGCTTTTCATTGTTATATATACCCTCATTTAAATATTTTTTTCACTGGAAAGTTCAACAACAGAATCTTTATAAAACCCTTATGGGATAGCTTATTTGATTTATTTTTTAAATTAAAATAAAACAACATTCAATAAGAAAAAGCTGAAGTGTGCTATTTTTTAAAATTTATGAAATGCATTAGTTGTTAGAATAAATATAGTTAAATGTTTGTATCTTGCTGTTCTTAAGGGGCAGAAAACTGCTAACAGGGCTGGTATAATATTTTAAGTTTATATACATTACTATATAAATAACAATGTATTTTGTTATAA
>NW_009602257.1:0-24158 GCF_000690535.1 Cariama cristata
TATATGAATAATTTGTTTATATCATTTATATAATTAGTATATAATTAACCTAAAACATTCCACATATTCATATGACAGTAAGTGCAAAGAGCTATAGAATAAACTTACTAAATATGCTTATGTCTAACATCTAAGTATGTCTAACCCTTTCAAGAAAAAAAAATTAAGGTAAGCGCAGTGTAATCTTTCTGATAATAATCCTCTTATTCCCCAGACTCCTTGTGTTTGAATAACCAAAGACAAGATTTTGAACAGCCTGTCACACACAAAATGTTACAATATATTAGAGAACAGAAAGAGAGAGAACTTAATCTTTTTATTACCATGCAAAAACCTGCTGATGTTCCCAAAGAGGCTCTGCAAAGAAAGAGTAAACAATTGGCAGAGGGTCCCTACCCCAACGAAGAATCCTGTTTACACCCACCCTTTCCTCTGCGCCAGAACACACCAGACCGAACCCTGAAGCCAATAGGGTAACCCCAGGAATAAATTGTGACTTTTGTCTTCAAATACTTGCTGGTGTTACAAGCACATGATTTGCGTTTCTCCCAAAGCACGCTGTCCAACTTCTCCAAGTACTGCAACCTCCAAATCCCCAGTGTCACACTTTGAAAAGCTGAACTGCATCTGGGCAGGTCACATTTGCGGTGATTTACCACACCTGCCATTGGTAAGGTCACAAAAACGCCTGCTGTTCGCTGTAACGTTCATTGCGCTGGGGTAGCCCTACAAAGTGAGGGTTGATTCTCTTTCACGGGCGCTTGACTGCGAGATTAAAAACTATGCAGCTATAAAGTCACTACAGTTCTCCCTCCTGCAAAAGCGTATGCCCATGAGTGACTACGTTGACATGAGAGGTTTCATGGGAACCCTGAACGTGCTGGGCTAATGTGCTGTGAAAATGAGATGGTTTTCACTATGTTGGAAGATGTACAAAACTTTATAAAATTTTGATTATTCTGAGCTCTATGATTTCCATAATTTTTAGTGTCTCAGACCATATTCTTTTTTCTTATATATCTCACTATAACGTGCACCTTGTTCACAACTGCAGAGCATTGCTGGCTCATGTTCAGTACATAAGTCACTGGATCCTGAGGTCATTTTCTACATCAGTTCTCCCCATCTTGCCTTTATTCAGTCCAACATCTTGCTCCATCTTGCATTTATTCAAATGAATATTCCTACCAAAATACGGAACAACTTCTTTAAGTTTTAGAAACATTGCAATTTTTACATTCAGTTTTATCATATATTTTCTGGGACTTTTCCCTAGTTTATCAGGGTAGTTTGGATGTCTAATTCAATCCTTCAGTGTGATTTCTGTGCCTGCAAAGTATACTCTTATTCTTTCATTCAAGTCATTAATGAAAATACCGAACAGTATCAAACCACTGAAGAACTTTACTCTGCACAGTCCCTTGGTGTGACAATGGATGACCGATAAGCTTTCCCTCGATATGGCGTGCTCTACAGTTCTGCTTATACTTTACAGTAGTTTCAGCTAATTCAGATTTCCTTAGTTTCTTTACGATACTAAAGAGAATATGATAGGACAGTGTCAGAGATCTTCCTGAAGTCGTGATAACGTTCCGTTTACTGCTTATTGCCAACAACAAATTTAAATTGGCTGGCCTGCTCTTATATGTTTTGAAGATGGACGTCATGTTTGTTCATCTGTCAGAGCTTCCTCAAGCTCCACGAGTTCTCAGAAATAGTTACTACAGATCTCAGGTTGCCTCAGCCAAATTTGCTAATGCTGCAGTTCTGTTATCTTATCATGGGATGTTCAGTGCTCTCAGCAAAACAAAAGATGTTCCAATTTTCTGGCTTTAAACAAGCTGTCCATAGTCAGATGAGAAGCGGTCAGCAAAGCTACAGACTGCATTGGGCAACCCACCCTCAAACTCAGAGAATTCAATGACCTCAGAGAACCTGTTTAGGTGTAAGAGTGTGCAAAATCCATAAATTGAGAGAACTTAGACTAGAACCAGTAGGAGCATTTCAACGATGCCTCTGCTGGCATAACAAGAACATCTGTCATTCAGTAGAGATCTCTTCTGCAAGTTTCTAGATTCATGAATTACACAGCTCACCACCTCACCTGCCCACTGATAGATGCCCTGCAACTTTGAACAGTCTAAACCAAGCAACAGAAACTGCTGAAAACTTTAGGTCTGGCAATGTTATAGCCCAGTTCCCAGTAACAGCCAACTTTTGCAGTTCACTTCTCAAATTATTTACCAGATCAAAATTTAGAAGTTTTTAAATGTGCTGCTGAATGGCAATCTTGGGGAGAAACAAATCAGAAGAAAAGAAAAGCAAAATGGTTTTGATCATTTTTCTCTCAAATGAGACAGATCATTCATCCAAGAAGGTATTCCTGTGGAGATACAGGCAGTCCAGGAATCTTCCACCATAGACTGGGAAACCTGGAAGTCCAACAACCTCTACAAATTTCCAAAGATGCTGAAGTCAGAAACTCCGAGCCTAGAGCTTTCGTGGTACTACAAGGGTGGCAGGTTTTCAGCTGGATATCTGCAACTACTAAAACACTCACTTAAAATCCAAATCACTACTGCTTCTTCAGCTGCTGGATAACCTGCCATAGAGCCTCCAACAGTGCTCTCAGTGAGCTACTGGGAAACCAGGCAGAAATGGCAAGCACTACCCATTAAACAGGAGCTTACTGAAACCACTCCAGCTCTGCAAAATTTCTACACATTACTGCATGTAGCACTCCCACAATAAGTAAAAGATATATGAAACCCACCTGCCCATCACCACAGCTGCCAGCAATCCAGACAAGGAACAGCCTCAGAGCAGTACTTCTTCCTCTGCACTCAGCTGCTGCAACCCCAAGACTTTAAAATTAAGAGGCAAAATGAGATCTACTGTCTCAATGCAGCCAACCTGTAAATTAAAATTATTTTAATATTTGAATTTTTGGTTGCCAAATTTCCAAAATCAAATTTGTGTTTGATACAGCCATTCATGTCAGGAATTAATTCAGATCCAAAGCTCTGACAAACAACATGACAAATCCCTCCCTTGTAGCCTTTTAATCCCACTTCCCAGTTTCTACAGATGACACGTAAGTATAGTACAGATACGCTGTGAACAAAAAGGCTCCAACACCTTGAAGCAGCTTTGGTGGCTGAAAACGTCTTACCATGGCTCTTAAGGCAAAGCTCCTGTTTAGCAGGTAATGATGCTTTGAAACTTTTTTAGGGGGCAATCTTTAGAGAAAACCTTTTGAATTTTGGATTTCTACAGCATTCCTTCTATCCATGAACCTGCCAAGCTCTATGAAATCTTTAGATACTTGGGGTTTTTTATATTATTCCTGGCTAACAACGTTCAGAGAGTGAGCCAAATGCATAATAATGTACACGGGTATTTTCTGACAGTGTGTGATGGCACCTTTATACCACTGTACCTTAGCAGACGGTGAAGGCATTAACTCAAAATAATGGTGTGAGCACAGAACCTCAACACTGCAAAAAAATGACAGGCGCTATCAGATTTTTCTCAGTTGCTCACATATCACAGACATTATCTGTTACTATCTTGATTCAGTATCTATCTTGAACTCTTCCAATAACAAATTGCTGTGAGACTTTAACACCCTTCATGGTAAGCTGTTCTAACACCAATTTCCTCAGACACTGGCAGCAGACTTGGGTAATGTCCAACATATTCTACTGCAACAGCCACCCCAGGCACTTGCATTGGTTGGAAACACTAACACAGATTAAGAGGACCCAGAACGCATTCAGAGTTTGAAATAAGACCCATTACGAAGACAACAAGTAAAGTAATGCTTTAACCCGATGTGGTATGCTATGAACTGTCATCACTAGAAGTAGAGGTAGCAAAAAGCACAAGGACTTGGGCGTTTTGATCCAGGTCTCAGTTTGAAGCCAAATTTGAAGCCAAGCCCAAACGAGATTTGTGTTTAGACAGTGCTGAAACCGTCTGACTGTTCCAGAGCATCTCACTTAAAAGTATGGAGGTATCTCAAGAGTTCCCAGAGTGGAAGCCTTCTACCATCTTACATTTTAGGAAACTAGAAAGAGGTGCTATTCCAAAAAAGTTTTGTCACCAGGGGAAAAAAAAAAAAAAAAAAAAAACACACAGAAAGAAAAACTCACATACTTTGTGGAGCATCTAAAACCATATCCTTTAGAATCACATCTTCCTTTACCCAGACATTATCCCTTTTTTTGCTCAGAAATTTTGACAAAGCGGATTTTAAAACCTATTTGTGTTTAAAACCTATATACATGTTTATACACACATGTATATATATATAAGCCTGATGTTCTTGATGGTAATCTTCCCTGTCATCAACTATAGGTGTCTAGTGCCATTTCAGATACCCTGGAGTATCCCATATGTCCTCCAGTTGCTTCTCCAGATGGACAAAGATCTTCAATGTGTCCTATGCTACATCCACCAGCTCTTTTGAATGTCTCATATATGCTGGATCATGTGAAATGGTCCTAGGCACCCACGTGAAGACATATGATTTGCTTTATGGATGTCTGATGTGATAAGTGCCTCCAAGCAATTTTCAGGAAACGTTACATTTATTGTACACACGTTTGTGCAGTACAGCTTTGCTGCAAGGATGGATGTGCCAGACATGTGCTGTCCAGTTGACGTGCAAGTCCCAGGGTCTCTGAAGACTTTTTTCTTGCACATCATTAACCACAGCTCAGTTACACAGGTTTCTATTTAGAAAATTCCTGAACAGAAGCATGGAGTCTTAGTACATGGGAGTAAGTCTGCAGAGATGACTTAAATTACCCTTTACATATGGCCAACGACAAAAGACTGCAAAGAAAATTACTGAATGTTTCTCATGTGACTTTCACAGCAATTCACTCCACTAGTCAATTATGGGTTTGTTTTCAGAGAGAGCACTGGGCAAAATTTACATTAAAAAAGACAGTTTAACTACAATAAAATCAATGGAGGAAGGATTGTGTCAATTTAAAAAATCTGCTTGTGAAAAACATGTAAATTAATTTGAATCATTACGATTTTCCATTACTTTTCGATGTTAGATCATATTGTTTCAAATATGATTAAAATCAAATTTGCTTTGTGTTGAATCATTTTGCTTAGCTGTATAAAATATGCAAACTACCGTTCTATTATGTTACAATTATATAACATATTTTACATTATAATATCTCGATGTTATCTGAATGAAACAATTAAATGGTTCTGAATCATTTTTCTCATTCTGTGGGAAGCTGGTAAGCTTTCTTTTTATTTGATTGTGAATTAAGACAAATTTGAAAGTGTCAAGATTTTCCACAAGCTAAAATTATGATCTTTACCAGCTTCAATAAGAGGAGAGGAGAGGAGAGTAAAAGTATGCAAGTCTGAGCACACAGTAAGTATAAATAACGGTATTTGCATCCAACTGAAATGCTTACTCATTCACCACAGGCGAGCCAAAACCGTGACTGAAATACCACTTCTACTCTTCTTTACATGCTTTCAATAGCTGTAGCTGCTTACACATTTCCTATTTATATTCATTTCTACAATTGCTTACAAGGTTTGCAAATTCTTTATTATAAATATATCTTTCTACAAGATTTGTTCTTCATTTTGTGTAAGTATATGACATTTGCAAACCTACAGAAGGTTCCAGGTAAAAGCGACTGCCTTGGGTTTAGACCTCTTTTATCCTTAGACATTTTGGGCCTCTCTCTCCTATCCAAAAACCCAGCAGCATAGGTCTGTGGAGAGAGGAAATAACATCATTCTGTTAATTTTAGAAGATCCTGAGGATCTTAACTGCCATCACTTATGCAGAATACTAGCTGGAATAAACTCAGTGTCATTCTTATGTGGTGCAGAATTAGACCAAAAACTATGAAATAATCAACTTGGCTTTAACAATATTCCAATTTTTCAAAATAAGAACAATCACCACAATAGAATAAAATACATCATGCTAATACATAATTATAAGCAATGCTATTCAATACTGACACTTATTCTTTGGCTGTAGGAGATTAAGGCCTTCTCTCAAAAGCTATTGTGAGGGTAATTCCCTTCGTACAGACAAAGAAAAGGCCTTTCTCTTACAAAATAATCTTAAGAGGAAAAGAAGGAAGGAACATATTTGAGTATCATCCTGAGGTGAAGCCAGGGTATCACCCACATATGTATCCATACATAAATGGAGAAGCACTCCCAGTTTTCACCATTTAGATGCAGCCTGGCTGCTCAAAAGATAAATAAATATAACCTCTCAGCTACCACAGGGAGTCAATTGCTCAGATGTGTTAAAAATAGCCTCCTGACTTCTCCCCTGTCAAAGCAGATTTGTTTATAACGACATGAGACACAAGCATGCAGTGAAACACAATCTAGATAATCCATTTATTTGTTTAGGCAATTATTTGCACAGCCTAAGTGAATTATCCTAACACAAGGAGTTTCCTAAAAAGGCTGTTTCCAGGTGATCAGTGGATAAAAGGACGCCTACCGTTACAGCACCCTTTAAAGAAGGTTAGAGAGACCTTAACCCTGGCAGGAAAATCAGGTACCGGTGGCACCCCTGAAGGTAAAGGTGACCTGTGTAAAGAGAAACGATACTTCACTAATTCCTTCCTTACCTCTTCTTCATGAAGCAAGGTGCACCATGTGATAGGCGATCTCTAAACGACAGGAGTAGAGAATAAAAACTGATAATACAATTAACATACACAAATTCTGGCACCCTTCCCATCTATCCCACCTAACTTACCAATAGAAATTAACAATGAAAATTAGGTACACGCTCGGTTTCCATGAGATGGTAGGCAATGTGTTTGCTGACTGTCTCTGTACAGTTAGAGGCATTAGAGGATCGTGTCACTGACTGTCAGTGAACTTGAGTCTAGAATCCTCTCTATAAAAATTTTCATAAGTATTTCTATGCAGCTGAGGTCTCAATAATAAAACCATCAGTCGAATAAAGTCTGATTTCAAACTGAAACGCACACCAGCACTGCCAGTATATTTATTCAGCATTAATAACAGCTTTACTGGTTTATGGTTCTGCTGATAAAGTACAGCAAATACACAGTACCCTTGTCCTCCTGATAAGGATACAGAAATACCAAGATGTGATTTTGCAAAAAGATTCTTTTTAAAGAAAGTCTGTACCTAGAGCTGATAAACAATATCTGATACCAAAAGCACAAAAAAGAAATATAAAGAAAGGCTTTCAAAAAGGAGAAGAAAACTCAGAAGAGTTTAGATGCTTAAGTGGCACCACTCCTCTCTAAACTTGTGATGGGCATGAGCTGAAACAGACAGTCACATGCCTAATTAATTATTTTCACACTTCTTTTGCTAAATATTGGTTTTGGACAAATATCCACAGTATTTGTACTGGAATCTGAATCCTAATGCAAGAGTCCCTGTGTTCTCAATAATACACACTATCATTCCTGATGTTAAATGCTATCCAGTAGTTTCTAGAAAAAAGTATGCTTAATTTATGTGTGAAGGTACCAAAAAGATAACCATCTGTCCTCAATCCTCCTATGCAATATAGATACTTCATTCTCACAAAAGTAAAGGCAGCCTTCCCTTCCTCTCCCCTTTCCTTTTCTAGTATTCTGAACCCCTGGGTTCAAGAAACATTTCAGCATATGCTTCAATGCACCCCTCTCTGAGGACAAGACCGTAAGAACACTAGCCCAGGCTAACATCTGCAGCTGCGCCCTGGTTACAGCTTCCTAAGACAAGAACCCACCACACACACAAACAGATCTCACAGAGTTTCTGGGTGCCAACTATTTCTTTGTCAGAGATAACCTAATTGGTAAAGAGCTAATTAACAGAACAGTTGTTGTGGTAAATACCTAATTAACAGAACAATTGTCAGCTGGTATCAAGAGCAGTTTCTTCTAATGCAGATGTCAAGAAGGGCTCATGCCCCAGAAAACTTGTTCAGCTCTAACAGCATGCTATCTCTACCTACAATCTTTGCTCTGCCTGGATCCCTAGACCATCACAGCTAAATACTGCAAACATTTGCTAGGAAATCATGAATACGCCTTTGCAGAGCACATGCAACAAATCCAAAGCTTTGGGGATGCGTCTGCACAACCCTATAGATGGTCTGTGCACGCACAGTGAGCCTATGCTTTCAGGACATGGGGATTTAAACTCAACAGCTCACACATTATGTTCAGAGGCTGTCTGATGTATACTGCAAGTGTTAGCTTTGCCGCCCTTGCAGAGCACAGTCATCTGGCAGGAGTGTTAAAGATGTGTCTGGAGCTACCAGATGCATGCCAGTCTGGACAAAAACACAAATTCCTCCAAATTCCTACCTGAAAAAAGGAGGATAGGCCATCAGTGCTTGGAGGCTGTCAACGCTGAGGCTTGCCATGAGCTATGAGTTTTCCATGGGAGTTAGAGAGAGAAACAAACACAAGTGTCTTTGGTTCATCCAGCTAGCCCTAGAGAGCCAAGGGGGTGACCACCTTGGTACCAAAGCATTAAATAATTCAGCTAAATTAACAGAAAAGCAGGCACATTCTTTAGCCTGGCATCTCAAGGTTGGGAAGCACCAAGAAAAAAACCAAATGATAAAAGAAGGGACACTGTTATCTAAGTCAGTAGGCAAGAATGTGGAGAGAGGCCTTCAAGAGAGGGAGTTCTAGACATGAAGGGAGCCAAGCTGATAAAACATTACAACCCACAGACAAAGTAGCTGAGAGCAGGACAGAGGTAATTGTGGTAGTGGGAGATCATGACCTCCAACTCAAATGGCCCCCCCCGACAGAGGGCAAAACCCCGCTTGGGGAGCATGTGTAGTTAATATAGAGGCTTCATTAGTGCTTACTGAGAATGCGTACTAATTTACATTAGAAGCGAGAAACTTATAACCAATCCTAAGTGTGAATAACAATTAATATGTAGTGTATTATGAATATGCAAATATCTCATGGCATAGAATATGTATCTTCATTTTACTCGGTGTGCATGCTTGGAGGAGCGATCCCCCATGCACCCGGCGCTGCAATAAACCAATGTCGGCTTTCTAAACTATCATTTGGTTTAGAGAGTTTTCTTGGTTACGATTTTCGGTAACAACCTCATCCAGGCTGGATGGGATTATACTCACGGATTACACAAAGACAAGGCAAAATAAAACAGACCTCAGCATTTGAGCATACGAGTCCATAGCTGGGTCCATACTACCGTGAGCAGGATCTGAAATGTGACTTCCCAGTCTCACCCCTCTAAACTACAGTAGCCCTTCTAGAAAACAGAGATGTCCTACCATGCTTACGGCTGTTTACAGACGGAGCCAGGACCAATACAGACACTTTCAGACCCTGAGAAGCCTGTTTTGTCTGGTCAGCTTTTGGTTAAAACAACTGCCCTGGCTCCTCTAGAGAAGAGGATGGCCATACTGGGTCAGTAAGGTAATGCACATCATGAGCTGCTGGCAGGAGGTGAGCTCTGCTGTCCAAAAGGCACAGAAGTTTTCCACTTTTCCAGTCACAACACTCAAGGAGAAAAAAACATCCGGAGGGAAGAGGCTATTGGGCTGGTCCCTGAGCAGAGACGAGATGCTCACTTGCAGGGTGGTGGTAGGTGGAAAGCAGGAGGCAGCCACCTAAAAGCCACAGGCCATGCAGCAACCGACAATTAGTATTTACACAGCTCTGAAGTGCTTTGCAAGAGTATTTTATCCCTACTTAACCCATCTTCAGCTCCCTTTCCCCATGGGTACTCAACAAATCAGTGGCTGAGCTGGAAACGTGTTTCTTGCTGGCTCCAGTCTTTGCCAGGAACACAGGTGCTACTTTAGTAGCTCCCTGTAGATGCTCTTCATGCCTAGCAACAACAAACTGGATTTTTCTGACAGCAGATTAATTATAGGGGACTCTAAGTAATAGAAAAGGCAAGTGCAAAGTGTCCAGCTTCAAATTTTAAGGCAGAAGTATAATCCGTGTTTGCCTGCATTTTCTTTTCCCTGCCATCAGTACGAGTTTATTCCTACTGTCTCTTCAGCTAAAGAAGTGAGAGTTCAACCTGATTTTACTCAGCCACCCTGGGGAACACATTCCTGCCAGCAACATTCAGCTAAACCCTGTTAAAAACAAATAAAATCAGTGTGGCTTCTTCATACTCCACTGGGACAGAATTTGGATCTGCTTATTCCTTTCCTCTAGTGACTCTGATGCCCTTTTCAGCAAGCATCGTTATGCAGCAGAAGCACTTGTCTGAAAGGCCTCAATATAACAGGGGCGTTCAGGCTGTGTCCTGCAGGCAAGAGCCCCATACTGTTTTGACAATTTCCATAGGATATTTGGAGCGTTACATTTTGAGTGAACTTTGCCTCAAAATATCATTCTGGTAGGATCTGTGGATGGTGAATCCAAAGCAGATAGCACTCGGTCTGCGCAAAGTTCAGACCGAGAGTGACAGAAATGAACCTTATGTGCAGGGAAGAAAAGTAACATCATCTTCTGGATGGCATAACAGCACTGGGCTAGCACGCACCAGAGCTGCAAAGAGAGGTTTACTGTAGGCAAAATGGAACTGTTTGTCTAGCCTGAGAGAAATTCAAACAATGAGCAAGAGGGTAAACAGTGAGAATGAATTTGTTTCTGGTGAAATGCTGTTGGAAGTCAGTATTTCAAACACTCTCCTCTGGAATACAACCTCTCTATAAGAGAGGTAAAGACAGCTGAGGTGAGATGGTCTCACCTAACTCGAGACATCAATGCTAGTTACACTAGAGGCCTTTCATCACCTGTTTTAGATATTTCCTTTAGGATTAGGAGAATTGCGCATGTTTCCCCCTTGACCACAGCGGGAGATTAGACAACAAGCACTGATGCAGAGGCCTACGGTCAGCTGAATCCCCCTCGGTTTTCAATCCAGCACTACCTTTTCATACAAAACAAACGCTGTCTTTCCCTCTGTAATTAAAAAGAATCAAACTTCAACCAAATGAGCTAACCAATTGTCTTTCCCCTTTTTGCCGTGGGTGAAGCAAGAGGTAGCGGGTTTCCAAGTCAGGAGTAGAGAAGAGCAGTGAAACAAGGCAAGGAAGGAAAGGGAAGAGGAGGAACCACCTGAACTAGGGCAGAGAGGGATTTTTCTCCGTGTTGATGCTGCAGGTACCACACTGATTCAGCTCCGGCAAATGAAGGAGACATGCATCGTGTAAATGCGCAGCTGGGGGAAACGATGGCCAAAATGGAGCTATCCCAGAAAAAGGTAAAACATGGAAATTGTCAACAGATTTATTACCTGTATTAACTTTTGATATCTAAAACATATACTTGAGATAAATGTTTAGGTGCCTTTAACAATCAAGGGGGGAAACAGGCAAAACTGGATCAGATTAAAAATGCACACTGCAAATGTCCGAGACCTGTGAGGTGAATCCCACTTGCTGTAACTTTCACCCGTAGAGAGTCTACCTTTATTTAGAAAATAAAAAGCCTATCCTAGCTGTTCCCCCTTTGGGAACTTGAATCCAATGTGATAAGAACCATCAACAAAAAAGGATAATTTTGAACTGTGTCTGAGCAGCTTGGCAGGGGCAGGGCAGCTGTTTTCTGTGTGATGCTGAAGAACACCTCTGTGGCCCACGGCTTTCAGTGGTATCCTTTTTATTACCCAGAAAAGCTAAGGAAGATGGAGGGAATTCAGAGAAACAGAACAAAAAGGGCTAAAGATCTGGAGGAAGGGAACAGTAATGAAAGCGCAGAAGCAGCAAGTATATGTTATACATGGAGACATGATTTTGAGGACATCTTGAGGAGTGCCGGAAATTTTTTTTAAGATGGGTGTTTACTGAGATGAGATCAAACTAGACTTTTTACATCACAGGGTATGAAAGACAAGAAGGACTACGAAAAAGACAGAATGTTCAAAGAGGAGGTATAAAGAAAGTGGAAAAAAATCCAAGAGAAATACGAGGAGAAATTTGCCTGAAGCTGACATCCAGTAGACTAAATCTCCCAAAATGGAAAGAAGTCCCTTCACTTGAGATTATTAAATATCAATAAAACACCAGATAATTTTTCAAAACAAAAACCCCCATGCTGGGAAAAGTATTTATACTTTGATATTATGGTTCTGCATGGTTCTTATATGTAGCTTGGTCTTTTGTAAACTGCCTTTTCAAAAAAAAGTCAACTAGAACATTTTCATTGAATGCAAAAGGCTTTAGATTTACTCAGAAAATAAAGGCAGATATTCCAGCCTGTGTGTCTACAGGCTAAAATAAAGTGGCCTGGTTTTAAAATGTGCAGAACACCTGCATTTTCCACCAGCTTCCGTGAGGCAATATGAAAGACAGAATAAAGATTAAATGAAAAATCATCCTATGGGTTTGGGTCCCATGACATTTAAGGTAGTCGGTGTTGTTTTCCCCTCATCTTCTGAATTTTGGCAGCTGTACCAAAGACGTCTGCACTAACTGGGACAACCTCAAATGGAGGTGCCTTAGAAATCACTCCTCTGACGGACGCCAGGCCTGTGTCCGGCAGCAAGGACTGCAGGAGGGTGAGATGTACACAAATGGGACTCTGCCGTCACCCTACACAAACTGTCTGTGCTGGGGAGTGGGCAGCTCACAGGGAGATCACAGAATCACAGAATCGATTTGGTTGAAGAGCCCTCTGGGATCATGGAGTCCAACCTTTGCCCTAACACCCCCGTGTCAACTAGACCATGGCATTAAGTGCCACCTCCGGTCTTTTCTTAAACACCTCCTGGGACGGTGACTCCACCACCTCCCTGGGCAGCCCATCCCAATGCCTAACGACCCTTTCTGTGAAGAAATGCCTCCTAATACCCAACGTATTGCAAGATTTGGGTGGAGGCAGTGTGCTGTAGGCAGGGGTTTGTCTGAACTTCAGCAGAAACTTGGCTTTGGTGGGTGGTCTATGTCTGCTTACAAGTTGCTCAAGAAACCTCATTGAACGTCTGTTTGTAAACCATGAAAGGACGGAACAGACCAGAAAAGCTGAGATGATTTCCATCTGTTCAGCCCCTTCATGACCTTTCTGTACCCGCACCGAGGAAAGGGTGCAGTGAAAGAGAAGGACAGGGAAGCAAAGTGGGGGTGAGTAATGGCAGAGAATGAAGGGCTGAGAAACTAAGAAAAATTTCAACCCAATGTTTAAGTTCGGCAAACTAGTGAAAGTAAGGCCCAAGTGGATCTCTCTCCTGTGCGTGCATCAGTAACAATCTCGTTACTGTGTAGTGGACTCCTGGTTTTGACACCCCGCTTCACCTTGCATTAGGTTTGGTTACCAACCCTGAGCCACAGCTCTGCTGACCCCAAGTTTAACAAACCCCAAGTTTAACAGTCTTCTGAGGTCAAACGGGGTTGGCACAGCTTGGTGAGCCTGAGCTGGGCTGCTTGTTCAGTTTATGTCAGCTCTCTATCCTAAGGGTATTCTTTATCAGAGCATCTCATTTTCCATAAACTGTTCTTTTAAATGCTTGAGTAATCACTCAAAGTTGGTCAGATGACCATTCATGCACAACAGCTACACCACAATTCCAGGGAACAGAACATTCATTCTCTGGCATCTTTACAGATATAAAGGGACATGGGCTATTTCACAGCTAGGATGGGCTTTTTATTTTCTAACCAAAGGTAGACTCTCTACAGGTGAAAGTTACAGCAAGCGGGATTCATCCAACAGGTCTTGGACATTTGCAGTGTGCACTTTTAATCTCATCCAGTTTTGCCTGTTTCCTCCATTGATGATCAAAATCACCTAAACATTTAGCTCAAGTATACATTTTAGGTACCAAAGGTCTCAAAAAGTCACTGCCCAAAATTTTACAACTAATCAGGCTGCGTAAACAACATTACCAGATAACTGCTAGTAATGGCCACATCCCTGCTTCTTGCTTTCCAGATCCTCTTTGCTCCTTTTGGAAACCCAAAGGAGTCTGTCCCCCAGCAGCTCTGCCCCCACGCCAGCAATTCTCAGCGAATTACCAAAACCAGCATTCACTCCTTAACAGCCACTCAGTGCAAACTGAGCTCGAGTTGTGCTGTTTGGCTGCTGACACTGGATTAAAAGTGAAATTGTGGGAATAAATTAGTTGTGACAATTAACTCAGAGGATTAGATCCCCAGGGTCTGACTACAGAATTTGTGCATCAAGAAACTGATACCCTGATGAGGTGAGCAAGGGACTTCTGGGTCACTTACGGATGCTTTCTCCTCTTGCAACAGAAACTCAGTCAGATTTCTTCAGCTTCCTACTGTTTTTTTAATGATCATAAATACTTTCTAGCAGTAACATTATCATTTTTTTCTCCCTGAGACTTCATCTGGCAAGTGGAAGTATGTCCCGTTTCTTCTTATCTCATTTGGAGACTGCTTTGCTGATTTTTCTGGAGTATTTTGAGCACCAGTGGAGCCTATATGGATTTGGCTGGGTGGGTGGGCAGGGTTTGGAGATGGATTTTCAGGACATGTATGTTTTTGCAGTTCCTCTGTCTGGCATTTGATGCAAACCTGGATTCCTCACTGGGTGCATACCCTGAGCAAGAAGGATGAGAACCTACAAGAGGACGTTTTTGAGGAATTAAAACACACATACACACATTACCAAGACAATAGAAAATTAAAATTCCCCAAGGTATGGTACTGGGAAGACTGTTAGAGTGAATACAGCTCGGAGGAGCAGCAAAGATGCTCTCCAAGGAGGAATCGGATAAAACAGTTCAGCATGAAAAGTATTCACAAAGGCATCCCTGATCACGACAGCCATTGCACAGGAGAGGGATCAAATCCATGTTATAAGTGAAGTAAAACCTGCAGTGGGACCTCGGAAGTTTCTCAGCGTGAGGGGATCTTCCCCAAGGAGAAACTTTGCATAAACAGCCATTGCAGAGGAGCTGGAGATGCTGCCTGAGACAGCATGAACAAATTCACCTGAGAGATGCTGTATAAATATTTGAAATGGAAGAAGAGCTTAACATAAGAGCTGTCTCAGCCATAAAGGAATATGCCAGCTCTCCTGGCCGGGCAGCGGGAGAGGCCACAGATCTGTGGTGACATCAGAAGAAGAGTCCACGCAGGAGAAACACTGATGGATGACCTGTGAGAGACAGAAAGCTATCCAAAACCCATCCCTGCCAAATCACGGGCCCCATGCTGGCCGAACACCTCAGAAGTGTGCTGAGACAGAGGAGGGCCTTTCTGCTGGGGCCTGTTCTGTTGGAAGCAGAGGATCCATATGGGAGAGAGTCTTAGGAAACCGGTCAGATGGGAAAGGCCCCATCCCCTGGGTGAGTTCCTTGCAGAAGGGAGGCCAGGCTGAATCCAGAGATGATCCCTTCGTGGCTCCTACACCAAGAAGAAGGTTGATATGTAGGCACCTGGAGAGGGTCAGGGACTGGGGAGGTGAGAGAAGGACGAGGAGCGATGCGGGCAGTGAAAGGAGCAGTTGTGACAGAGGGGGAAAGGAGGCAGGTGGTGCCAATCTGCGTTTTGGCTCATCCCGGGTAACTGTTGGAATAAGGAGCCCAAGAGAAAGCAGCCAGCTCCCAGTGACATGGAGGCACGTTGGAGAGAGCATCCAGTTCAGCCAGGGGTAGGATCAGGAAGAGAAAGGTGAGGAGGGGAGTGCAGGGGGGAGGCTGCCTTACTAATGCAAGGAGTTCAAAATGCCATGTTCCCATTTGGCTTCAACTCCTTCTCATATCCCACCCCTGGGAATTTCCAAAACTCGCTTCTTTGGAAACTGCATGTCTTATATGCAGTATGTTTTCATTTTCTCAGGACACATTTAAATACTCTCTGTCCTGTGCTAGAGTAATTAATATCACTCAAGCCCTTGTGAAGCCTAGTCCCTGTTCCTATTGCAATTAATTACATTTAATTAAAGAAGTTTAATTAATCAACAAGTAATTGGACCTGCAATCTGCCCCTTGACAGGCATTTTAAATAACTTCTGACCATAGTGAAATTATATAGTCAGAAAGATACTATCATGCATTTCACAGGTAGGTTTAGTTCTGTTATGCAGAGGGACAGTTCTCTGTCTCCTCACAAGAAAAGAGCATCCCTGTACTTCAAAAAAATAATGGCAGCCGGGTTTTGATAAAAAAATCCGCAGCACTTTATCTTCTGCTATCATAGAAGACTTCCACTCATGTTCCTAAACAGTGTTGGTGGTGCTACCAGTACTAGTCCTTATCTTCAGGGGTAGTCACTCATGTCTTGTGTCTGATATACAGAAAACCGTATGTTGTTTCCAGCAGGTCAATCCCTCTGTTTTACAGAAACAGATATACTCATTACAAAAAAAGAAAAAACAAAAAACAAACAAAAAAAACCCTATAAAGCAAAATCCACAACAAAAAAAAGCTATTAAATTCAATGACTTTGCATTTCCCATCAAAGACTCCAGAAATCCTGGAGAATAACTCCCCACTCCTCAGCAGCTCTGTGTGTTCAGTGTGTGAAGGATGCAAGAGCCACCGTACAGCTGGAGTTGGCTACCCGGCAGTCTGCCGGCTACAGCAGCCTGGAGGAAGAAGCATTTTGTTTCAGATTCCTCAGAATTTAAAGCTACATGTAGCCATGCAGGCAGATGCCAAGGTTATACATTGGAATAGACTGGGGCTTTTCTGGTTTTGATTTTGGCCTTGCTTGCAGACCGAAGGATTCCTTTGGCATCATCTTAAACTCTTTACTGGAAAGATATCAGGACTGCCCTTTAGAACGGCGATCTCCTGCAGGGAGGCAGCTCCCCCTTCAAGGTAAATAACTTCCCAAAGCCATTGAGAAATTCAGTTTTTACCCACTCCAGGCAAAGATCTTATCTAATACTGATACTCAAGTACATTTATAAAATGAGAGGAATATCCTTTACAAATTCAAACTGATACTGTAGGATGCTTGCTAAGTATCATGGACTAAAATATTCTAAGTTTATGAGACACAAACTTCACTTTTACGCACATTGATCCTCGGCGATCCATGCCATCCCCTTATCCATGCCACACTAATCTCATGTCCATAAAAACCTTCAAGGTTGATAAACATAATTTTTTTTTACATTCTGGACATTTTTCCCAGCTAAAGTTGGAAAAGTTCACTGGACAAGTGTAATTAGGAATACATGTTTCTGCTTCCATTCAGAACCCTAAAAATGTAACTTTTTGATTCTAGGTTTTGTTTAATTTTCATTTTAAGTGGACATAAAACATAAATGCCTTTCTACATTAAAGGGCAGCTCAACACATGCTTCTATCTTCTGACTTGAGATCTTTGTCCACACACAAATAGCATTTAACCCTGAAAGTTTTACATGAATGTTTGACCCTGACAAAAATGCCAAAACAGCACAAGCCTCTAGCCACTTCTTAGAACAGCAATATCCCCTACAATTTCATAGACAGCTAATGTAGTCTCCACGTCACTGTCGAGCAAAGCCAGCATTTGAAGGAACAACTTCAAATATACCATCGACTATGCTTCAAAACAATTTCTTTCTCCAAATGATTTTTTTTTTTCATTTCAGAATTCTGCAATAATGATGATGGTGCAGAATGAAACAGGTCTGGAAATGTTCAGGAGTGTCACACATTTTCAAATGTTTCCAGGATCCTGAAGCATTGAACAAAGGCACCTAAACTCCCACCTGTAAATATTTTTCCATCCCTATTACCTCAGGGAGGAATGTTTTTTCCTAGCAAAACTAGGAAAACTCCAGTTTCTCGCACATCTCTCTTCCTTTCTGTGGCTGTGGTTGCCAGCAGACAAGAGGGACACATGCGACAGGCCACAACATGTTCTTGCAGATTCATGTTGTCCGTACAGTTCCGACCTACCAAATACCTCCTCTTTATACAGAGAGGTGTATTACAGGGTACGGTATTTACTGGTTTGCACCTACCATTTCCTCTCATACTTCCTCATGAATGAAGCTGTGGCCCTTCACCACAGTTATTATTGCATTTGTTCTATACGTGCAGCAGATGGATCCTGCTAAGACCTACTACCACAATCTAAAATAGGCAACAAGGGTCCCTCTCAGGAAAGGGCATAAGGCTCTTGTATTCAAATAATTTAATTTCAGTGGCTTCATTAGCATTTCTCTTTATCTACAAATATTTCTCAGCCTTTCCCACTTTCACAACCGAGCTCCTGTATTTTACCTTTGTGCCCTTCCCCTGTGAAGTCCCTCAAACACCCTTCCTAGAATGTTTTGTTCCCTTGCCTGGTTTTCCCCGCAGCCATGATTGCCACTGCCCCATGCTGCCCAGCCCACTTCTTCTCTGAACAGTTATGGGAAATACAGCTAGGCACTTCTTAAAGTGAGATTTTTTCCCCCTAGAACCACAGCCATTTTTTTCTCTAACAAACCCTTGCAGAGTCACAATATCCCCAGCGAAGCCCTCTCTTATCGGGATCCAGAGTCGGCAGCTGTTTTCCGGATGTTCTCTTCTTTCAAAACCATATGAAATGTCAGTGTCTTTTAAAAGCAGCTATAAGATACTGCTGGTTACAAGTACCCTGCTTCTCAACAGTTTGTACATTTTCAGGCCTAGGTCCCATTTACTGCCACGGAAGGCTGGGCGCAATAATTCTCATCTGAGTATCATCTGTTCCTCCAGGGCACAGGATGGTAGACCAAAAAAGATCTAGAGACATGTACATAAGGAAATAGTTGCTGTTGTTGTTGGGTTGTCTTTCAGATAAAGAGCTGCAGAGATTTTTGAAGACTCTGTCCTGATATTTTCTCAGTTTAAAGGTCTCTGAAACTTCTTCATGGCTCTCTGGTGCTCTGCAGACTTTATCCTATGGGATGCGGATTATTTTATAAGTAAAATGACCCCATCTGCTTAAGTAAAGAGACAACAAAATTCAGCATTGAACAATATATAGATTTTCACCAGAAAAAGTTGCTGAGTCTTTATTTAATTATAGAATATTTTGACTTGGAAGGGATTTTTAAAGGTCATCTAGACCAACTCCTCTGCTGTGGGCAGGGACATCATTAGATCAGATTGCTCAAAACCCCATCCAGCCTGACCTTGAACAATTCTAATGATAGACCATCCACAACTTCTCTGGGCAACCTGTTTAGGTGTCTTGCCACCCTCATCATAAAGAAATTTCTTCCTTATATCCAACCTAAATCTTCCCTCTTCCAGTTTAAAGCCATTGCCCCTTGTCCTATCACTCCATGCCCTTGTACAAAGCCCCTCCCCACCTTTCTTGTCGGCCCCTTTTAGGTACTGGAAGGCTGCTCTAAGGTCTGCCCAGAGCCTTCTCTTCTCCAGGCTGAACAACCCCAACTCTCCCAGCCTGTCCTCACAGCAGAGGTGCTCCAGCCCTCGGATCATTTTCGTGTCCTCCTCTGGACTCGCTCCAACAGGTCCATGTCCTTCTTGTGCTGAGGACCCCAGAGCTGAAGGCAGTACTGCAGGTATTTAAACATATCTCTACTCGTCCTAGCTATAAAGGTTTTGTCAGCATACAAAGCAAAGACTTTCCGGCAAGCAATAACCCTTAAAATGTATTTAGGAGGACTCTTCAGTTTTATAGTCTTCAAAGATCGGGAAATTTCCTTCTCTGAGGCCTTTTTCTTCTTCGTGAGTTTATCAATACCAGAGGTGCCTCTGATTTCACCAGAAGTGTACAGATCATCTTATTACAAAGTAGTCCAAAACATATGCCAAGTTCAATGTTGGCATGTTTTTTTTCCTTCTGAAAATATAAGATTTACAGTTCAAAAATTATTTTTTACTCATATCTAAACAAAATACTTGTACAAAACAAACCCAAAATGCTTAACATGGGTATTTATATTCAAAGCCCACCATTGCAAACAACTCTGGAGGCTCCCAAGTATTTTATTTTTCCCATAAGCCAGAGAAAGGGTTTTGTGGGATGTTTTTTTGCCTGGTTTTCCACTACAACTATTTAAACTTGTTCTTAATGAAAATTTATGCTATCAAAAAAAAAAAATCGACAATACAAGTTAGGCAATTATATCACCAATGAGACTGCTGTCTGAAGTATAGTACTAAAAGCACTACTGTCCTGGTTTTGGCTAAAACAGAGCGCATCTGTTGTCTGCTTTAATTGCCAGCCCAGCCTTAAACGGTGACAATTACTCATTACAAAACTCAATTCTGAAAGCCTTTACCCACTCCGAGTGATTCTCAGGAAGCTTCTGCTCAGAAAAATAAGCCTATAAGCAAGGCATGAACCCTAAAGACCGGGGTGGCATATTTAAACAGAAACATTTATACACATACAGGTAATTATAAAAAATAAGTAGGCTTGTTTCAGGGTCTGTAGAAGCAGCCATCTTTCTGTCAGGAGGTTGTGTTTTAAGATGCAGAGAAATCGATCCACTTAAAGCTGCAGTTTTTACAGTTTCTAACAGGATACCGAGGCCCAAGTCCTGCTTGTGTCTCAAGAAATAATATTACATTCTTGCAAGTAAGATGAGCCAAACCTTTTGTGTCTCTAGGAGGAAAGCACTGTTGTAGCAGTGCAATATTTATCACTCATAGCAAGGAAAACATTTTTCTTTATAAAAGTAAAACCATCGATTTTGCCTGCTCATAGCAAATGAATGCCTAAAACCCCATGATCTTCAAGGCTCTCCTCCGAGTCCTGTGAGGCTATAGTGAGTGCAGGCCAGTCTGCTACCATGAGGATTAAAACCTTTATGCTTTATAATGGAAAATTAAAATTGGATCTCAAGCAAGAGAGAAAAAAAATGTCAGAAATAGTGACAAATGACACTGTCCCTGCAGAAATTTATCTCAATCATCTCTGGAGATTCTCTATGTGTTCCAAAGCAATAGACAAAGTCATACTTATCTCCTCTTCCCGGTATTAATGTGAATTTAAATCCTTGAAGTTTCTCCCTCCCAGTTGCTGCTTTTTTAAACTTGACGTATCTAGGCGCTGGTGAACCAGCATCTGCTCTACTTGCCACAGACAAAAATGCCCTGGACTCCTGACTTTGATAAAAAGCATGTAGAAAAAAGATCCAAAATCCAGCATTTACGGTACATATTACTGTTTAAAGGACACTTTGTTTTTTAAATACAGGTTTTTGTCCTCTACTGAAAGAAATTTGTACTTATTGTAAGCCAAAGATACACATAACTAATATTACATTATGGCAGTTTAAGTATAAAGGAGGTGCATACAATATACTGGGAAAAAATAAGATAGATAATAAAATTGTCTCCTTTTCTTATTGCTGTATTTTATTTTTAAAGTAAATTTTATAAAACATTTTATCCTTTACATTATAATTGACTTTCATTTTTCATTTTAGAGTTTTGTTTCATTGTGATGAAGAACATGATAATGTGAGGAATAGATCATCCTGTTTGTCATAGACCTTGTTTAAAGTATATAGACATTTGAAGGATGCGCTCTGCTCCTTCTGAAAAAGAATATACTTGTTATCTTGACACAACATTCACTTTTACTGTAGTAAGAGGTTAATAAGAGTGCTTCTGCACAGAGAGAAGATGGTTAATCTGGCGGCATCTACATCAAGAAAGAAAAAGGGTATCCTTATGCTAAAGGATCAAATTGTTTCTTTACCTTGCTAGAAACCTGTGTGGATAAAAGTCAAATCAATACCAACAGTTGTTTTAACTCAATCGAATTCTTGTTAGAAGCACGATCCTATGGAATCCTTTTTTGTCTTTGCTACCATTTTTAAACCTCAAAGGCCATGAAGAATCGACAAAACAATACCACTGTCCTGTTTTTGCTAATGGAAAAAAAAATGGGGAAGTGTGAATAGATTATATCAATGTACACAAAAAAAAGTAACCAAAGTGCAATTAGCAATACCATAGACTTCTTCCAAATTATACATTTTTACCAAAAGCAAGCTTTTTAACATTATAATGCAGGTTTATTTCTTCAGTATCTCCTAACTGCAATTTTACAGGCAGATCATTGCAAAGAGTGCTTTATAACTGCTGTTATACAGAATTCATCCCACCTAAGGTAACAAAAAAACAGTAGACTTGGGGTTGAGGGTTGACATTGCTTACTGTTGTCAACATTTTACAAACAGGTCTCTATTTAAAGAGTTCTATATTCTTTGTTAGTAATCATTTGCTTCACCTATTGTATCAAATGAACACCTGTCTTTTTGGTCACATTAGGTTGAAAAGTCATGTTGGTATTTAAATGCTTACATTGCTCTTTACAAGGACAATTCCTGCATCAAATGCTGTAGCATCAGCACAAAGAGCTTGTCACATGTTTTAGTATTACAATAACGTTATTGTTATTGCTGCTATCAATCAGTGTTGCTAACAATAACGTCAATACCAATATCAATTTATTCTTTATATTGGCATCATTCCAAATCAACCATTTGGTCCATGCCTGGACCAAAATTCCCAGTTTCACAAAGTTCCTCTTTCAGAGGATGATTAAGAGTGCTAAAAAGTGAAGCTCTTATAGCTCTCAGCAATTTTTTCCATTTAACCTTCTAACTAAGGACCTGTGTTTCAATATCTACCAGTCATTTGAAGACTATTACATCTCCTTATCAATCTTTTTGACATCTTAGTCGCTTGTCATTTCTGTACAAAAAAAAATCTGGACCCTTTTCCTGAGTATCTGGGAACAACAGGCTGCAAAGTTACCTAGACACTCCGTAAACACTTCATTCAAAGATGAAGATATCAGAAACAAAAGAATTAACATCTATCCCTGATTGCCACCAACTTCACCTGCCTGGAACTCTCTTAATGTTGGCACCCATTTACCTGTGCTTCACTCAGTCCCCACAGACGTATCACATATATTGATATAAACACATACAGGTATTTGCTTACATACTTATACATATGTATCTATATACGTATATGCGTATTTATGTATTTGAGCAGTCACATGTTCCTTTAGCTGTTCCTCAGCTGCAGAATGCCCAACTAGCCACATCCCACCCATGAAAGGGTTTGCTGGGTATATAGCTTGTAGCAGCAAGCTAAGGCCAGGGGGAAACAAGACACATCTGAATCCAAGTGTAATTTGGGAAATCTCACAATTTCTATACATCACATTTACCAAGGAGCAGAGCAGAGGTGTGATTAGGTTTAACCAAGAGCTTGCTTTGTAAGACCTATCTTTTGTAAATGATCTAATTAACTGCAGTGGGGGTGCAGGCTTTGATAAAGGACTGAGTGATGCTATATGTTATTTCCATACACATCCTTTGTATTTTTACTTCATCCAGTTTGAGAAGAGGCAGCTGGACATCTCTGCTCTCTGCTGTTCCCTCTGGCAGCCCTGTTCCCAGGGTGAGCACGTAGCGGACATTAAGCACGGAGGAGATCTGAGGCAATCCTGAGCAGCCAGGAAAGATATGAGAGAAAGGCTGCTCAACAAAAACATGCTGGGCATACAAAACCTCACTAGATACTAAGATTGTTGTGTGGAAACACCCCACTCCTATCTGTCAGGTTCACGGTAGCTGCAAAAATGACAATAGCAAGTACAACGTCGGAGTTGCAGCCAGACTGAAAGACTAACAAAGAAACGTGGTGTTAAACTTAAATCTGGCTCCCAGCTGGAGTTCTGCTGTAGCCTGCCAAGCACAACGGGGAAGAAGGCAAGAAGGACACTAGTCTGGAGATCAGAGCAGAGTTGTCTGTAAAGAAGAAAGGATATCCAAACAGTGTTGTTGGCAGCAGACGCTGCACTGATAAGTCAGGCAGTGTTTGGAAAGAGGAAACTCACAGGAGGAGGAGGGAGAGAAAGAAAACAAAGGTGGCAGAGGAATAGAAGAGAACAAAATGGGACAAAACCAAGGTAATGAGAAAAAGGCAGAGCTGTGGTGCCCTTTAGCATTTAATGATGAGAAATCTTTGAGATTATAACTATTGATCAACAGGCAAAAAGAATTACATGAAAGAGGAAAGACTGCTGCTGAGAGGGACCAGATATCCCAAACAGGGGATTAAGGGAACTGAGACCTACTTTAGTTTTGCAGACCCTTGGGACAAATACCACTGTAATGAAATGCTACCCTCTCTGCATCATGCAACCCCACAGCTGTGTCCAGCCAAGTGGTCATGGACCGTTTTATGACCTGGGTCAGTGTCACCGTTTAAGGCTGGGCCGG
>NW_009602258.1:0-7415 GCF_000690535.1 Cariama cristata
TGGCAGTACACATTCCTGTTCCTTGGGCCCGTCTCTGCTCTATAGCTTCTGCTGTCAGAGCACAAAGCTGAGCCACAGGAGTGGGACAGGGTCTTTTGCAGTCAGTTGGAGAGTGGGGAGTATCACTGCACTCAGCCTAGGATGGGTGAAAGTCAAGCTGGCTTGAGGCAGAGGGGTTTTTATGCTGAAATCTGCTCACTTCTCAAAAAGCCCATTTGTTAGCAGAAGGAAATCTGGGTACTCTGCAAATTGCTGGGTATTGTGTGCTCGACAGCAAGCCCGGCAAGTTGATGGTTGTTGAGACATGTCTAGCTTTGTGGTGTCACCCTGGTATTCCAGGTCATTTTGCAGCCAGGAGGACTTCAAGGCAGATGGGTGAGGAGTCTGGGGACCCTGGAGGACCAGAAAGCTGCAAGGCTCTGAGGGCCTAATTCCTGAAATGTTGGGACCCTTGGATGCTGTGTGGCAGGAGGCTGCTGGAGAGGGAGAAGTGAGATTGCAGGACAGGCAGGTGAGGAGGATGTTGAGGCTCTGGCTCAGTGGCAAGAGGCAGAAACACCGTGCCCAGTGATGCTACGTACCTTTTTTTTGGTTCAATCTGTCCCACTGCCTTTCTATCTAATAACAGTGCCAGACTCACAGACTCACAAGCAGCAAGCTGTTTCCAGCTCCAGTTACAAGACAGGTCACCCTTCAAGGAGGGCTGCTCATCTCACCCGGTTGGAGCAGGCAGGGAAGCCTCTAGCCCAGGTAAAGTGTTATCAAGTTGATGGACAGAAGGTCCAGAAAAGGCAAAATAACCTGTGATGAGCATAGCACACACCTGAGAGCACTCAGCCAGCTCAGCGGGCCAATATGGAGAGAATGCTCCCAATGCTCCTTTGCCCTGTGATACTGGATTGGAGGGTGGTATGGCCACCGCAGCCCAAGCCAGGGCTCAGCATAATTATCTGGAAAGCTGAGCCAATTAGTTGATTAACCATGGTGCAGGGAAGCATCAGTATGGCTGGAGGGCCTCTCTGCTGGGGTAGTGAGGGCTGTGCTAGGCTCTGTAGTGGCATCAGTCTGCATGGTTGAGCTGTAGGTGTTCCCACAGGGCATGTTCCTGGCAGCTGCTCTCCTTTGGAAAGTCTACCAAAACTGAGAGAGGGATGCTGGGAAATCGTGTCTTGCACTGGAACCTCTGTACCTGCTGGATGAGATTTACTGGTTTGCCAATGATAGCAGGTTGGTAGTTACAGGTGGGGATCCTGGGGGATGAGAGATCTCAAAATGGTTTATTTGAGTAGATACTGGCTGTGGTCATATGTGTGGATGTTGGCTGGTAGGACAATGGAGAGGAGAATGAGCTGGAGGGGAGTGTGCCGATTTATGCCACTTTTTGTTGATTGACGCTGTAGGTAGGTCTGACCCAGTGGGCAGCTGGACCGACATTTTCATTTCCACCATCTGCTTTTAGTTTCAGTGGCTTCCAGGGGTACAGGCAAGGCGAGTGGATCAGGGGCAACTGAGATGTACTCATCAAGAAACATTATTGACCAGGAACCTTTGAGATTGGCATTGCAGCCAAAAATGTTTCCTGGAGGTTTTTGTGTCATGCTGCACTCAGCTGTCTTCTGGCAGCACAAGACCACTAGATGAGTGGAAAAGACGCCTTTGATTTTCAGTATGTGCATAGCTGCATGGTGCTGTGGCTAGGCACAAGCACTACGGAGCTGCAGCAGGGCCTGGACATGACCAGCATAGATGATAGCTCTCTTCTTCTAACCAGATGTCTGCTACACTCCCAGGGTACCTCAGGGCGACGGGTTCGGACTGTGCTGGGAGGAACAGAGAGTGGGGTCCCTGGGGTGAGGGCCTGGCTGTGGACGAGGTCCTAGAGCCAGAGTTTGAGCTCTTTTGGGGCTTCAGGAATGTGATAGCTGAAGGTTGACCATGAGGTTTCAATGTCCCAGCAGAGCAGTGACAGCAGCAGGAGCCTGGGAGTGACCAAGTGCCTGTCCTAGGGCCTTCAAGGGGAAATCGCAAGTCACCCTTTTTCTTCAGAGATGTCACAGGGCCCAAATAGCATAATTCCATCTTCTAGGGAGTGGGACAGAGCTCAGGCTGAGCACTCTGGTTTCTCCCAGCCCGTGGCACTCCTGGGGATAGTCACAGGAGCACTGCCTGCACTGGAGCGCTGAGGCTGTAGGACACCTAGGGATGTTAGCAGCTGGATGTTCTGCTAGAAGAGACCCTGGCTGAGCTGTCTTTCCCCTAGATACCTTCTAGTAAGGGAGGCACAACCCACCTGCAATCTGCCCAACAGCATCTCCCTCAGGGATGCTGAGTACAGAGGGAGCCAGGGCCAGCACACTCCGAATGGTGATGCTTTGGTGAAGTGTGTACATTGTGCAGGAAGGTCCTGACCCTTCAGGATGATGCACTGAAGGATGAGAAGGGGAAACTACCAGCTCTCCCATCGCTTTGTTATTCCTCCACTGCAGCCTTTTAATTTGTTTCCCCTCCCCATACGTTCTGTGCCAAAGCTGCCTCTCTCCAGAAGCCAGGTGCTGAGTGTCCAGGCCCTGCATCTCATCCTGGCCCATTCCCTCCCTCCCTGGGGACCCAAGAAATGGGCAGCAACTGAGGATGTGCAGAGGGTGAAGTCTGACTGCTCTCTGTGGTACTCTGCCCCAGTGGGAGGTTGTTTCCCCATAGCCAGTGGGATTTCCCCACACATACCCAGACAGGACAGGGTAGGGGCAGGACCGTACCTGCTTTTTTGTTTGTCTCCACTTCTTAACACTTCCTCTCAGACCTTTTGAGATCATCATCCTCCTGACCATCTTTGCCAACTGTGTTGCACTGGCCATCTACCTGCCGATGCCTGAGGATGACACCAACGTTGCCAACTCCAGCCTGGTAAGGCAGAGCTCTTCCCACTCGGCTTCGAGAGCTCTGCGGAGCTGGTCACTCAGTGTGGCGTGGGTGCAAGACAGTAGTACCTGTAGTGGGGGCATCTGCTGCTGCCCTGTGGGGTGCAGTCAGGCATCATCGGTCCAGCGAGAGCTGCTGCAAGGTCAGAGGGAGGCCAAGTGGTGAAGAAAGCGCTGCAAAATGGGTTTTCAGAGGGGCTGAAACCACCCCTCCTAGGTTGAGATCAAAGGCAGCAGATTGGTGTGTGGGGTATACGGGAAGGAAGCCTAATTGGTGCCAAAAAAAGAACAAATTCCCTCAGTTTTTTATCATGACACTTCCAGAAGGAAGCATCCTGTTCCAGAAAGGCTCAAATGTTTTGTTTCAGCATTTTTGGAATAAAATTTTCTGACCTTTCATTTCAAAACTGTATTTTAATCTTGGTACTTTTTATTTAAGAGGAGAAAAAAACCCATCTCAAGCAGAGAGGTTGCTTCTTTTCAATCAGTGGTTCTGGGTTTTTTTGTGTGTGTTTTTTGTTGTGTTTTTTTTTTCCCAGTCCCTCCATTTTGCCTGGAGTAAGATGTTTTGATGCGATCCAAATCAGGAGTTTATACTGGTTTTAATTTGCCACCCCTTTCCTCTCTTCAGATCCCCGTTGTGGTTCAATCCACGTTGATTTCCATTGAGAGTCTGAGTTTGGCGACTGAATCAAAGCATCTAAATACGCCCTTTTTTAATGAAATGTTCTCTTCTGCTAATTTCAGGACCTCTCAGTGTTGGGGTAGAGTGTATTGTGTGCAGGTGTTGCTGGCAACTTGTGACTTAAAAAAGCACCTCTCTGTTTTTTGCCTGTTCCTTAGAGAATCTGCAGGGATTAAAGCAATCAAAGAGTCTGAGATACAGAATACAAAGTAAGGTTTTACTTGTGCAGTTTTTAGTTCCTTGAACTGCTTTTGTCTGTTTCCCTCCCAACAGGCTTTTAGTGGAGGTGAGGATAGTGTTTACTTCTCATTTCCCTGGGAAAAGAAGAAAAAGGGTGACTACTGTCAATGTGTTATTATGTCTTTTAAAAATAAAACCAAGATAGGTCCACAGAGGAGGGGAATTAAAAATACCCACAGAGAGTTAATTCCTGGGGTGTTCATTCAGCCTCATGGTGCACCGTCTGGCCATCTTCTCTAACATCCGTGAGATCAGGGCAGACTTAAGCTCAAGACGTTTCTTCCCTGGCGGAGGGGGCATAACAGGATTTGAAAGGTGCAGTTACCTCAGCTGAGAGATTAAAGAAGCAAAGCAAAACCGGGGCAGATTGAGCATGGAAAGCAGGAGGTGGGGACAGCAGGGATGGGGGCTTCCCACTGGGAGGGCGTTTGGGATTTGGCTGAACCCGGACGCCTATGAGGGCAGAATTGGAGAAAGCCCAGCAGCATGTGGCAGTGTGGCATGACAGGGGGACATCCCGGCAGCAACCTGCCTCGTAGTGCTCCTGGGCAGGGACTGATGTTGCCTGAGAAGGACCAACAGCCTTTCCCATTAATGGGAAGCAGGCAGGCATGTACTGAGTCATGTCATGTATAAATGAAATTTCATCTATGTATATTTATAATATATTAGATTACTTATACTATATCCTATTGGGGGATTTTTCAGCCTGGTATTTATTGTACATTAGATTACTTATGCTATATCCTATTGGGGGATTTTTCAGCCTGTTGCCATGCCAACAGCCCTCTGTATCAGGAGCCCGGCAGTGCCAGGCTTCTGTTCTTTCATCCCGGGTCAGCGTGTCCCTGGGTCATCATGTTCTGGTGGCTTTATAGGAGCAATCCCAGCTAAGAGCTGAGACAGACCCCCATCACCTTGGGTATCAGGCTGTGGTCTGCACGGGGCCCACAGGTAGTGCAACAAATGCTTGTTGAAGGCTTTTTTCTGCAACAGAGATGCTGCATTGCACTTAATCTCTCTGTGTCACTTTTTAAATTGTCTCTTATCATTGCCTAGTCCTCTCTGGAGAGGAGTGAGTTTATCTAAAGACCTTGAAATTGTTGAGGAGGCAAAACGTGTGAGGTGAAACTAGGTCAGAGCAGTGAGGACATCGCCCCACATTGTTTGTGGAGGCAGGATCGAGGCTCACTCTCATCAGACCTCACTGCTAACGGGTGTGCAGAAGCCTATCCAGCTCAAGCTTCTTTCAGAGAAGCCTCCTGCATCCCTGCAGGGGATCCCTGCATCTAAAGCTGAGGGTTTCCAGCTAGGAAAATCTGGGCAAGGGAGGATCTCCTGGGAGGCCTCTGCTGCCACTGTCTTCCCGCAAGGTTGGAAAATCTGGAGAGCAGCCACGCTTGTGACTATCTTTCCAGGACCAGCTGGGGAAGATTTGCGCAGAGTTTACACTAGATTTAGAATTAGTCTCATGGAAACTTTGTTAAGCAGAACTCTTTTTGAGGGGTGAAAAACAATGTATTTAATAACCCATAAATCTTCTATGAGCCCATTTTGCTTTATCCTGGATGAAATACAGTTGTTGAAATTAAATGTATTTCATTATTATTTTTAGATTAGATTTCTTCTGATCCAGAAGATGTTTTTTGTAATGCTGTTTTTGTCTAATTTTGTCTAATTCTAATGAAATCAAAATATCTCCTTTGGCCTTGATGAAATTATTTTGACTTTTCAACTCAATCAAAAATTCACAGCATTTATTTTCACTTTGACTTGAGTTTCCAAATTGTGAGTGAGCTCTGAATCTGTTTGTCTTTCACTAGAAGCCTTGCTCCAGGAGCAAGCAAATTCAGAAATGTGTTTAGCAAGGCATGTTATTAAAGGGGATTCGCCTTCACCCAAGAAAATACAGATGTGTGCATGTAACCTGACTGCCTAGACTCTGCTTATGGTCAACGGAGAAATAAAGGCAAATTTAGAGTAGAGTTTGTCTCCTAGGGCAGTTGGTCTCCTCCTGTACTTCTGGTGGGTGGTGTTTGATGTGCTGCACACACTAAAGTACCTATTTTTCCCCACTAATTGGGCCCAAGAGTGACTGCTCAGAGGGAGACCGCCATTTCAGAGCATCCAAAAGCAGTCTCATGTGCTTTGTAAGCCTATCAGGTAGAATGTGGGGCCTGGTGAGTGGGGGACAGAGCTGGAGCTCAGGCTATACAGAAGACACTCTTAGTAACACAGGTCTATGTGTAGGCACTCTGTTAGTATCACAGATAATGGCTTTACGTTTAGGTAGAAAGGAAGGGGCATGCTTCTGAAAATCTCGCCATTTTGGGTTGTATTTCAGCCACAGGGATCAGGGGACCCCTGTGTTTTAAAGCCTGAACACAACCCCAGGCACAATTCAACTACAGGAATATGGCATCTGATGCTGTTGCAGGTGTCCCAGACCTCCATCTGCTGCTCTGGAGGGGGGTGACTTCCTTGTGGGTCCTATGTAACATCTGCCACCCCAGGTCTGTCTCATGTAGCCCAGGGCATCTCCAGTAGCACTGAGAAGAGCTACGTTTGGGTAGCTGACTCATGTCTAGCAGTCCTTGAGTGGAGATTGCTGGTCCAGTGCTGGCATTGAAGAACGAGTAGCTGCTGTCCGGTGCCTGTCCCTTGAGGCTGGCATGAGTCACTTACTGCTGGTAAGTCCTGATTACATGTGGCTTTCCTGGAGTCCTATAATAGCTGTGAGAACATGCCGGCACATCTCCGTGGAGAGACTTGGTGCATGGGACTTCAGAAACCACTGTTGCTTTTTTACCCAGTATCTTGAGGGAAGCACATAAAGATGCAGCTTGTATGAGCTTCCCCTGCCTCAGTCCTCCCCTTCAGTCTGGGTTGGAGCCACTGTGAAGGGCTAACACCCTGCCCAGCTCGTGACTTGGCAAGCCTGGCAAACTCCATGGCTCAGCCTGGGGTTTTGGGTAGGCAGCTGAGCCAGACCCCTCTGATCTCCCGGTTGCTGTCCCTTCCTTCCCCTACTCATGGGTGCTTGGCCACCCCGGGAGCCTTTTCATATACAGCCCTGCCATCACAAGTTGCCCTCTTTCAAGCTCCTTCCCTCGTGTACAGAACTGGTGAGAGGATTTCACCTCCCCTTTGCACAGATGCCAGCTGTGACTTTTGCTGCCCATTGCTGGTGCACAGCTCTCACCCTCCAGTTTGGCTGGCAGAGCTGACAACTTATCCTGAAAACCAGTAAAAATACAGCAGCTTCCAGAGCCTGCTCGGTCAAGCAGGATGCCCCGTGGTCCCCAGCTCCACAGCAAGGCTTCCTCTGAAGGGACCTTGCTGACCCTCTGCTGCCAGGTCTACAGAAGGGTGAATTAGCTACAACTCCTCTGGATTTCTCTTCTAGTTGGGCTCTCCACAGCCTGGGTCTGACAGGTGTCAGCTGAGCCCTTATCCATACAGTGTCCAAATCATTCTCCTGTCCATGGTTTTGCTGACTGAGGTGATAGCACCCAACAAAACCTTTTCAAACCAAGCAGACCTAGGGCGTTTAGTCCGGGGACAACCCTCAG
>NW_009602258.1:7446-12996 GCF_000690535.1 Cariama cristata
TGCCACCAAGATGTCCCACAGACACTTGACCAGACGTGGGGCAGCTGGTGTGACATGGAAGGGACATGGAGCAATGAGGAGCTGTACACAGCGAGTGAGGGAGATACAATGGGTAACAACTTGTCTTAGAGCCTGGCCTCTCCATGCTTGCACAGCTGCTGGAGAGATTTATTGCTTTTTTGGTTCCTGTCTCTGCAGCCCTGGGGTTTGTCAAGCCCAAGTCTGTTACTTGTTTATGGGAAAGGAGAAGCTGTGGCTTGGGGATATGGCTGGAAAATCACAGCATCACAGAGAAACTGAGGGTGGAGGGGCCTCTGGAGTTCATCTAGTCCAACCACCTGCTCTAAAAAATTTGTGTAAACAATTCAAAAACTCTCCCAAATTCTTTCCTGCACATCTCCCCATCCCAAGCACTTGCTGTGCTGGCAGAGGCCACTGTGAGAAGCAGAAATGTTTCTCTCAGTGTCTCTGCCCGGACATGGTTTGCAGCAGCACCCAGGGACCTTCTTGCATTCCACTGTACCCTTCACATGCCAAGTACCAGAGTTTCGCACCATGTACTCAAAGGGACCTTCCTCTGCTCCAGCTCTCATTTTGATTTTGATTTCCAAAGGAAAGGGAGCCTATGAGATTGCTGTAAGTGTGTTCCCATAAGTTCATTAGTTGTCCTGTCCCCTTCTAGGGACATCTAGAAGGGGCTGTCTAGATGCAGGACATCTGCATCTCACATCTGCAGGATTTGTCTCATCTACATTCAGGGGAAGGGGACAAAGACACAGAGCTACTCTGTTTTGCAAGCATGGTTGCTGCAAGCCTCTGGAGAACACCCTTATGAGTGTTTTATGTTTAAAAAGCCCTGATGAAAGACGTCAGCAGCACGGCTACCTGCTTTGCGTGTCCTGGCGCAGGCAGTCCATGCATGCATCCTGGTCAGCCTGTTGGTGCATATACAAAACCCATTTTTATTGGGGAGGGTGGTCAAACACTGGCACTGGTTGCCCATGGGGGTTGTGGAGTCTTTGGAGAAATTAAAAACCTGCGTGGGCAGGTTTCTGAGCAGCCCACTATAAGCTGGCCCTGCTTTGAGCAGTGAGAAATTTGACTGGGTGATCTCTGGAGATCCTTGCCAGCCTCAAACCTCCTGTGATCGGTGAAAGCTGGCTCAGCCATGTCAAGGGCTACCCCTCAGCCTGGCAGTGAAGGGCGGTGTGAGACAGCAGAGATGATGGGGGCTGGAGCTTCAGGGGGAAAGGGGAGCCAGACCTGACTGGGACTGAGAAGCTCTAGGGGAGGTGCAGGGGCTGGTGGTGCAGGAGCAGATTGTGCAGGAGCAGGAACAGAGGGCACAGAGAAGGGCAGGAGGCCGGGGACAGTTT
Source organism: Cariama cristata (assembly GCF_000690535.1). NCBI lineage: Eukaryota > Metazoa > Chordata > Aves > Cariamiformes > Cariamidae > Cariama > Cariama cristata. The sequence continues at coordinate 8,823 of NW_009602258.1, forward strand.
GGAGGGGTCAGGGAGGAGTGCGAGTGCTGTGAGTCCCACTGCATGTGGATGTCTTCTGCTGGGAAGCAGGGGTAGCTATTTGGCTGTGTTACAGTCACACTGTCCCCTCACCATCTATCCCCCACTTTGGCCAGCTGAGAGGCTTTATCCAAGCCCTGCTCCCCCTGTTCCCTGGGAGGAGACACCATGGACATGGCGCTGGGGCTCATTCTGGGGAGCCCTGCATGGCCGTAGGGGCTGAGAGCTGACATTACTGAGCAGGCTGGAGCTGTGTCATGTTGCATTACCTCAGCATGGTGCATGCTGTTATTTCTGCTACTCTGCAGCTCATTCAGCACCCACGGGTCAAGTTACTCTGTGTCCCCTAACATGGTTGAACCACATGTGTGTATAGCAGCCCGGTGTGTTATAAAGACCTACCTCTTTTTATAGTGTTTTTTTGAAGACTGGGCTCTTCATACACCCAATCCCAGCTCTGCCAGGCAGCCCTGCTGCCCTTCCCTAAGCAGCCTTCCACTGTGAGTAGCCAGCTCTGAATTCTGGGGGTGATGAGGGGATGGTGGGTGGCAGTGGCACAAAGTGGGTCCTCAACTGCTAGAAGCTGGCCAGGGCTTCAAAGAAGTCAGTGGTGTTGTGCCTGTCCATGGTGTGTGCCTGGCTTGCAGGGACTGCCAGAGCTCCCTCATGGCTCATGTGCAGGGTGGCTGTTTGGGTCATGAGTGCATGGTCTGTGTGCTGACCTGCAACATGGGCAGTACCAGAGCTGGGGGAAGTGCATGACTGATTTCCTCATAGATCAGCCCAGGAACATGAAGTGGGATCTGCACTAGGTGCAGGACATGCAGTGCTTGACCTGGTATAAAGTCTGCCAGGACAAAATATCCCTTAGCTTTTTTCTGCTGGTATCCGGAGGCAGCAGTAAGTTTGCCCTGGCACAGGACATTGCTTTGTGGCCACATGAGTTTCATTGCCAGTATGTGTCCTGCAGCTACCCCCCTACCACTGGGAGAATCCAGAGAGAGTTTGCCATGATCTGCCCCACTGAAAGGCTTCACCACCTTAGCCCACTAACAAAGATGCTTGTGAGATGTCTTCATAGTCAGGGGCCTGGCTCCTCTTGCTCTGCTAACATCAGCATTTGCCCACAGTTTACAGCCAGATAAGCTGGAGGAACTGGACCAACAGCTGTAGGGATCCCTCCAGCCAGCACCAATGGCTCACTGCATAGAACCTTCATATGAGCCATGCCAAGACTTTTCCTTGTACTAGGGGGGTTACACCAGCAGGTCAGATCAGGATAATCCAGCTCCGTGTATGTGGCTGGGTCTACAAAGCACAACAGTGAGCTGGTACTGTGAGGAAATTTGCAATTACTGCCTCTCCCAGGATGGAGGGACCGTAGCCAGGTCGCAGGGGGCTTGCTTCTGGCTCTCCCTTGGCCCAGGTTTGAACCTTGATTCTCACTGGCTGTACATAGTTGGCAAATACCATTGGAGCTGGCCAAAGCACCATTCCTCTGGTTTGGGCTTCTCAAAGGGACCTCCAAGGAATAGCAAGGCACTTTTTGATTCTGGGCAAGGGGTTTTTAGAGCGAGATGGCTGCTAGTCAGAGACCCTGGAGCCTGATTTTGTCCTGCTGGATGAAGCAGGGCAAGGAATTAGCTATTGCAATGCTGGGGCTCCATGTTGGCTCCTGACACTCACCAGCCTGGGTCTTGGCAGCTGCAGGGCTGCTGTAGCGTGCAGTGGGCTCCCTGATTTCTCCTCCATTTGCAGCAGGGGAGATATCCCACGACAGCAGGGGCTGTTGGTGCGGCTCTGCAGTCCCTCCATACCTGAAAATATCCTCACAGTCGCTGTATTTACATGTCTGGGATTGCAAGGCTTTTGGGGACAGACTAGGGACTAGGATCTGTCACTCATAAGGAGGGGAGACCAGTGGCATTGAGTTGCCTTAGCTAAGACCTTGAAGATAGAGCCCTGATAACACCAATAATCGCAATGCTTAAGTCTCTGCTCTTACCATTGCTGCCCTCGGATCTAACCAGGAACTGGCACTTGTATGGGTGACAGTCGTACAGGGACATTTGGCATGGCCACTGCTTTTGAATGCCGTAATTGAGCAAGCAATACTTCTGTCTGAGCCCTGGCCCTGGTTTCCTAGATGGACAGCATTTTCCATTTGGCAAGACAGAGGGACCCTGGGAAGGAGGTGTGCTCGCAGCACTCCAGCCTTTCCTAGTGGAGACCAACTCCCAGTTTGGTCTGAAACATTTCTGCCTTTCTGGGTGCAATTCCCTGCAGAGCCACGCCAGGGATGCTCCTTGCCCTTCATGGGGTGCAGATGGAGGAGAGGGGCCACGGAAAACCAGAAATATAAATAGCCTCGTCCACCTGGCTGCCTTGGAGGGATTTTAATTCCAGTCTGGAAAGGACCATCAGCAAGCAAGGGCAGTGATCACAGTGACAGGCAGAACCAGGTGGGCACACGCAGCCCTTGGCTGTGCTCCAGGGGAAGATGAGCTATTCTGGGCCCTGTGACTGCAGGGCTGTGCCAAGTCCCTGCAGTGGGGTGCCAGGTCCCCCTTGGGCGTGGGTGCAAATCCGCTGTGCAGCAGAGCCCCCAGACCAGTTTCTAGCAGCTCACTCTACTAGGCAGATGTCTAGCATTAGACAGGAGGTCTTGAGCCCAAGCCCTCACTTCCCTGGGAACCCAGGGCACATGGGAAGCCACAAGCCCTCAGCTGGAGAGGATGAGGAGAAGGCATCAGTGCTGCCTGCGGAAGGAAGGCTATGAGAGAATGAGAGGGTGACACAAGCAGGGAGGAGAACCAGAGATGTACATTGCCCTGGGCCAGGCACCTTTGGGTGCTGAGAAGGGAAGTGGTGGCTTTGCTGGCATAGTTTGTAAGAACAGGTACCCAAAGCCCAGGGACATGGTCCTGGCAGCGTGCCATTGAAGGGATGCAGGGGATCATGCTGCAGGCAAGAATGCGGCATGTGGTGGCTCAACATACCAGCCCTTCCTGCCCAGGGTAGCCACAGTGCTGCCTGGTGTGCGTCGGAGATCACAGATGGGTTGTGATATAGCAGCGGCTAGTCCAGGGACACTTGGGGGGGGCAGCCATGCATGGTAGTGATACCAAGGGAGATGACAATCTGCTCTAACAAAGCATCCTCTCCTGCTTGCCTTTCTAATCCCCAGGAGAAGATCGAATACGCCTTCCTGATTTTCTTTGCCATTGAGGCGATGCTCAAGATAATTGCCTATGGGTTTCTTTTCCATACGGATGCCTATCTCCGAAACGGCTGGAATGTGCTCGACTTTTCCATCGTGTCTCTAGGGTAATGCAAGGAGGGGAAGCTGCTGGTGCTCAGCTTGTGCCAGGCCTGGTCCATAGCCCATCAGCTCCATCAATTTTTCTAGTGACTGCAGTGGGTTTGGGGGAAACTCATAGGCTCAGTTCATGGCCTTCTCCCATGGGCCTCTTTTTCATGCCCTGATATCCCCTGGGATCCTCTCTAACTCCTGTTTCTTCCTGTCTGACTCCTTCACGCCTCTTAGGTCTCCTTGCCTTGGAGAATGGGAGTGGCATGGGGTCCTCCGGGGTTGGGCACAAAGGGAGAGGATCCACTGGACACCAGGGGGTGGGAGGGCCCCCGGCTGCTCAACAGTGAAGGTGGCACCCAGCAGAGAGGTGCCCAGCCACAAGTGCACCCAGGAGTTGGACTTAGCCAAGAGCTGTTCCCTGGGTCAGGCTAAGTGCAGCTGGTAGAGTCCTGTCCCTCTCTTTCCCACCTGCAGAGCTCTGCATCCTTAGCACAGATTTCTTGGTCTCCATCCTCATGCCCTTCTCTTTCTCCCTGTCCTTCCTTCTGCTTCTCCCCCTTCCTTCCCTGCTTTGTGCCCCGGCTCTTTCAGGCTTATCACCATGACCCTGGAGCAGGTCAATGCGAAGCAGGGAGGGACTTCAGGGGGAAAAGGCGGCTTTGATGTGAAGGCTCTGCGAGCATTTCGTGTGCTGAGACCCCTGCGCCTGGTGTCTGGAGTGCCAAGTAGGTGCTGGGTGCCCTGCCAGCATGAAGGGCTGGCGGGTGGATTGAACCCCTGTGTCTGGCTAGGTTGGGGGACTGTGGGGCAGGTTTCTTGTTGCTGCTGGATCAAGCCCAGCCA
>NW_009602258.1:13015-48660 GCF_000690535.1 Cariama cristata
TCTTGCTCATCCCTACAGCTTCCAGTTGTCAGCAGTGGAGATCTGCAGGTTAGCACACATATAATTCCCTCCATGGCTCAGTGTCAGCACTTTTGGGTGGCTGGTGTGAAAGGGGCCAGTACCTCACTCTAGTTTCTCAGGGCAGGGATTTCCTTCTCCCATAACCCATGTGAATACAGCCAGGATGAGAGCAACACAATGAATGGAGGAGCATGAAGGAGCCTCCAGCGCTGCCTGGTACCTGGCTCTGCTGGGGTCTTCTGCATGCTTGCATGGTGGCTAGAGAAAGGATTTCTTGCTTCAGAGGTTTCAGTCACAGCCCACCAGTGTCCCACTTCCCTTGGCACGGGGCATTTCAGAGGCTGCTTGTCAGAGGGGCAGGCAGGGATGCAAGGTGCACACAAAACCTTTTAGGAAGTGGTTGACCTCCTCTCCCTTCTCCTTGGTGCAGGCCTTCAGGTTGTCCTGAACTCCATCATCAAGGCCATGGTGCCCCTGCTCCACATCGCCCTGCTGGTCCTCTTCATGATCATCATCTATGCCATTGTCGGGCAAGAGCTCTTCAAGGGCAAGATGCACAAGACCTGCTACTACCTCGGCACAGGTGGGGCTGTGGCAGGGCAGCACTATGGGAGAGATGTCTCTGTGTGGATGCCGTGGGGGTCACAGTGGTTCTTTGGGGAGCAGAAAGCCTGGTCTTGCCAGCATCAGGCCTGGGAGTGTGGCAGGACCAAAGGATGTTTGGTACAGCACACAGCTGGGTGATGGTACCTGGTGTGAAGGGGGTGATGAAAGGGACCCTTTTTGGAAAGTTTCTGCAGGAGGCTGAGAGGTGCTGGGATCTGCTCTACTTGGCCTGACCTGCTGCTCACACCACGACTTTCCCCCTCAGATGTGATTGCCACGGTGGCATCAGAGAAGCCAGCCCCATGCACCGGCTCTGGCCACGGGCGACACTGCACCATAAATGGCACTGAATGCCGAAGCGGCTGGCCAGGGCCCAACAACGGCATCACTCACTTCGATAACTTTGGCTTTGCTATGCTGACTGTCTATCAGTGCATCACCATGGAGGGCTGGACCGAAGTCCTCTACTGGGTAGGCTCTAGCAGCTTCAGCTTGGTGCCCAGTTCAGCAGAGTTGACTGCTGGTCCTGCCTCAGAGCAGGGAATTCCCTCCAGGACACAGGACCGTGTCGCAGGGCTAGGTCTCTCTGCCAGTGAGAGACATTCTTCCCCTACCAAGCTTTGTACTCCCATAACGCACCAGGCCTGTCTTCTGCATCTCTGCAGGCACTGTCCAAGCTGTCCTTGCTCTCCAGATAGACAGGAGGGTGCTCCAGCTCCCACATTTGTGAAGGGGTACAGGCCAGGCACAGCAAGGGCTGGGTGGTGGATGTTTCTCCAGCAAAACCCCATGTTTTGTAGTCCTTGGGAGACTGTCTTGCTGAGGCTTAGGCATGGGGATGATGTTTAAATCTGCTCCCAAAATGCTTGGGTCTGGCTTTACCTTTGCTAAAACCAGATGCAGAGTCATAAGGAGACAGGGCTCAGAGTCAGGTTTATCTGCTACCATCCCAAGCACTCACTCTAGGGGGGGCAAAGCTCCCAGAGGCTGTTGAAGGCGCCATAAGGGGAGACAGACAGCAGACAGTGTGTTCAGAATGCTTCATCTGCCTCTCTCCTTGCCAGGTAAATGATGCCATTGGGAATGAATGGCCCTGGATCTACTTCGTCAGCCTTATCTTGCTTGGCTCCTTCTTCGTTCTCAACCTGGTGCTGGGGGTGCTCAGCGGGTAAGTGCCACCCTGTCCTTTCTCTTTGCCAGCAGATCAGTGAGCGTGATCAGAGTGTGGACATTGACTGGTTTTAACTATACAAGAAGAAAACCTGGAAAAATTTCTATTCCTTTTCCTCTTCCATTCTTCTTTTTTTTTTTTTTTTTGCATGCTTAGAAACCCTGAGCCTTGAGTTACTTTTTGTGTTAGCGTCCGTGACCATCTGAGTTAGCTCAACACCTAACACAGAAATCATCTTTTCCCTATAGCACAAGCAGCTGTCAGCAAACACAGCTGTGGAGCACATTATTAGGTGTTTGTAATGTGGTCTGTCAGGGCTCACAGCAGCAGAAGCCGAGCAGGGAGCTCAAAGCAGCAATCCTTACCCCATGGCTGTAGGTTGAGACACTCATTCTCACTGATACCCACGGCACTGCCATCCTGTTGTGAGCACACACAATTTCCTTATGGCCAACTTAAGGAGAACACCTTTGATATGAATGCAAGGGAGCCAAGAGAATTATTGTTAGTCTAATTAATGCTTCAACAGTTTCATCCAAATACAACAATAAGCTATCATCAGTCTGGTTACAATGATCATAACACTTCTATGCCAAATAACTCAATTAGTGCTATTCCCATAGTAGTACAGTTAAAGCTGCTATGCACAAAATATCTCTGGTGAGATGCTCAACCTACTATGCGTTGCTATGGTGAGGTGCCAGCATCCCGATTTTGTTGCTGGGAAGTGTGTGTTGTCCTAGTGGGTGAGGTGGTGCTTTTCTCCTTGGTTCTGTGTAGGCTCAAGGTGGTTTTTTATACGTTTCAATCCTCTGTGTGCAAGTGGATCTCACTCATCATCTCTGTTAGTTCACAGGGTTAGTTATACCCTGATTACTTAGATTTGTTAGTCCTCTTCTATGGCAAGAACATACAACTGCACAAGGTTAAAACAAATTGGGTATTAATATAACTGAAACAAGCTCAAAACCACAAGACTGACCACAGGCACCTGACCCTTGCATGAAGTTGACTGTAACAGCACGATGAGATGGACAATAGTCATCTGATCCTAGAGTAAGTTGCAGCCACAGAGAAGCTTCTGAAATATTTTTGCAAATATAGCTAAATTATGGTTGAGATCAGGAAAATCCAGACAAGGCCTGACAAGTCCTGAGGCCTATTATTAACACATAACAACACCAGATTGGCTGGGCAGCAGATGTATTGTCCTGCCAGATACCAGAAGAGAAAAGAAATTAATTTAAAAAGAATGAGAAGAGTGGGACCCCTTGCCTTGGCAGACCTGTCTTTTCCATGTTACTGTGAAAAGAGCGTCCCGTTTACTTGCCATGTCATGAGCTCACCTTCCTCACATGGAGAGCTTGGGGCAGCTTTCTGCCTTCAGATGGGTAAGACTCCGCTTGCTCTAACCTTTAGTAGGGCTGGAGAACTCCCACAGCCTCCAACATCTAGCTTTAGTTGGCCTGTCCAACCACAGCATCCTGTAGCAAGGAGCTCCCAAAATGCAGCCAGTGGTGGGGAAGAAACCCTGCCTGCCATCAGACATCAGGTGATGATCTCCCCATGATCTTGCATCATGGAACAGGGTCAAGAAAGAGGAAAGTCACTAGAGCAATCTAGTGGTAGCACTAGGTGGTAGGGTACTTCAGGCTTTTGTCTTTCTACAAGGACTGGCCTGGCACAGGGCTGTGGTACCTGACCACCACACTGTCCCCCTCCTGAGTCACACTCTGCTGCTTGCCTTGTCCCAGCGAGTTCACCAAAGAGCGTGAGAAGGCCAAGTCACGGGGCACGTTTCAGAAACTGCGGGAGAAGCAGCAGCTGGAGGAGGATCTGAAGGGCTACATGGACTGGATCACCCACGCTGAGGTCATGGACAGTGAGCGGGCCAGGGTACAAGGTACCAGCTCTGCTTGGTCAAAGACCTTTAGCATGAAGGTTGGGTTCCTAACACTGACCGTCCTAGAGAGGCAGGGTAGAGACCTTTGGAGAAGTCACAAAGACTCCTTTTGCTTGAAAACCTGTGAAACAAAATGCTTTGACTTCTGCAGAAGAGTTTCCTTCCTTTTTTTCTTTTCTTTCCTGAATAGTTTTATTGAGTCTGACCCAATCTAGCAATAACTTGGCCCTTATGGTAAATCTCCACCTCAACCACTGTATTTAATATTTGCAGACTACTAGCAAGGCCTAGGTCTCCTTTGGCAAAATCCACTTGAAATGGCCATGAGAAGTCATGAGGAGCATGTGGACTTTTGTGTGTAGGGGCAGAGTGCAGGGTTACTAGCTTGCACACTAACAGATGCATGAATTTCTTGCCATTGCTTGACAATTTTAAGGGATTAGAAGTGGCTCAGGAAGGAGGTGAATATACAGGCATCTAGCCAAAGGCTCAGCAAGGCCTGGGCAGCTCTGCCACTGAGCTGCTATATCTGCTATGCCACCCTGCCTAGTGAAATAACTTTTGATGCCTCAAGCTGAGTGATACATGTGTGCAAAGAGCCTTGGGAAACAGTGGGAAAGACAAAACATCTCTTCCACACTTGTGGCTGGTGCTCTTACAAACCTCCTGTTGTTCAGCATTTGCTCAGATCACAACTGACCCCAGTTTTCTCCGTGCTGGGAGTGTCTCACACGGAGGGAGCCTATGTACACACTGCTGTCTCTTCAGGCTGTCTCTCTGGGTTGCTGCTACTCTTGCAGCATAGTCTACAAGAGTAGACTATGTCATACACCTACAACACAGGTGTTCCTGGTGCCTCCTACTTGGTTTGCACCTGACACTCAAAACCTTCTGCCCAAACTCTCACTGCTGTCTCCCTGGGATGGCATTTCTTGATTTCACTTCTGATGGGGAAGCTCTTCCTGATGTGCTCCTGGAGGAGGTTCCTTCCCACATGTTCTTCCCAAGGGCTCCAAGGAAAGCCTGGGATGTTGTTCCCTCCTTAGGTATGATGCCATCGGATGAAGGGGGCTCAGAGACAGAGAGCTTGTATGAAATTGAGGGCATGAACAAGTGGATTCTCTACTTGTAAGTATGCACTGGTTGAACCATCTGTTTCTCTGCATGTGGGCTTGAACAGTCTCGCGCTTGCTGTCCTGGCTGGACCAGGTTTTCTTGTCAGCCACGAGTTTCTGAGGGAGAGCCAGGGGCAGTGTGCTCAGGAAGAGGTGCAAACATTGCAGACAGCAAACAGGGAATTTTGCTCCAGTACTGGCAAAAAGCCACTTCAAGGTGAACAACCTCTTCACTTTGGGACCAGGCTCCGAGCATCTTCTCATGGCCCATGCAGCATGTGTCGTGATTTAGGAGCTGGGCCTGTAGCAGCCAACCAGAGGTGTCTGTAGGCCAAAAAGGAGCCAGGAAGAGTTTGTGTGAATGAACTGCAATGCCTGAATGAATGCACCAAATACCATGGGCAGGGTTATGTTCCTCAGCCCTTTTCAGGAGAGGCCTCTGAAGAAAGGAGCAGGGGTGTCTTTGCTCTGCAGTCTGCAGGCACAGGCCCGGGCTGGGCAAGACCCCCTGGCTGGCCTTGTTGACCCTTTGACCATCTCTCCAGCCGTCAGTGGAGGCGTTGGAACCGAATATTTCGTAGGAAGTGCAGGGATGTGGTGAAGTCCAAGTTCTTCTACTGGCTCGTCATCCTGCTGGTGGCACTGAACACCCTCTCCATCGCCTCTGAGCATCACCTCCAGCCAGAATGGCTGACACAGGTGCAAGGTGAGCAAAAAACTTGAGGGACACCCTGCTGCCCTGTAGATACGCGTGAACTCTTACTGTGCATGCACAGCTGCACTGGTATGGCACAGGGGCTGTTAGACACATGCAAGACTTGCTCGTGCACACAAACACAGCCTGCACACTAGTGTGTGTACACCATCCCCACTGAACTGTCACACATCTGCACTTTGAACGTGTGTGGTGCATACAGTTATACATGCACAGCATATGTATTCTTAGGGACATGGGTTTGGATGGTGAACACACATAGAGTGTATACATTTACATCCATACATGCATAGTACACATAAACACACATTGCATGCGCTCCCGCAGTACAGTCATATACATTTATGCATGCAGTCACACTACCTGCAGACATGCAAACACACACAGACACATGGAATACAGCTATACACACGTATACACAGCTCAGTCACGTGTATGCGCACACAGGCACAGCCCAGTACACATGCACACACTGCATGGACTCACATGCACAGTACAGCTGCACTCTAACACGTACAGCCACATCACCCTTCTCATCTTCCTCTCCTGTGTGCTCCCTGAAAAACAGCATTTGGTGCAGCTCAGGGCTTGGTGGGCAGCGAAGGAAGGTGAGCAGCACTGCCCTCCTTCCCTTCCTGCTATGCCATGCTGAGATTAAGAGGTCCATGCTCTGATGAACTGGATCTCCCACCCCAGACAATGCCAACCGGGTGCTGCTAGCACTCTTTGTGGCTGAGATGCTGCTGAAGATGTATGCGCTGGGCCTGCGCCAGTACTTCATGTCACTCTTCAACCGCTTCGACTGCTTCGTGGTGTGTGCGGGGATCTTGGAGACCATCCTGGTGGAGCTCGGCACCTTATCACCCCTGGGCATCTCTGTGCTGCGTTGCATCCGGCTTCTCCGCATCTTCAAGATCACCAGGTTGGGAAGGGAGCAATGTGGGTGCTGGCGGCTGACAGTTCCCAGGCATCACTGGCCTTTTCCCTGGGAAGGGCTGCAACATGAGCAGAGCTGGTAGCCTCTGGATGGAGGAACAAGGCCAAGCTGGGAATTTCTGTCTCCAGGACATGGTCTGGGAGTGGTGAAGAGGACAGAGCAGGGCTTTCTGGAAGTCTCTTGGGGGTCCCTCTCTCACTCGGGGTTTTGGGGTGTTGTAAACAGGGGTGCTGTGGGCCAGGACTCCTGGCTTCTCTTGCTGGCACCAACTCACTGTGCATTCATCTCCCTTCCCTATCCTGCCTGCTGGTGCCCTGTGCAGGCAGCAGGGTGCCTTGCCTGTGACACCATTCCGGGAGCTTCATTTCCACCTCCTGAGGCCTGGCTGGAGCAGTCCCAGTGCCCAGCCTGTGCATGTTGCTGGTTCAGAGCCCCCCTTGCTGGGCTGCTGGCACATCCCTCTGGGCCAGGCGGTCTGTTCCCTGCACCTCCCTGGTCCTACCCACAGCCTTCCCCGCTCCTTCACCTCCTGCGCACTCACTCCAGTCTCTCCTCTCCTTAGGTACTGGACATCCCTGAGCAACCTGGTGGCCTCCCTGCTCAATTCGGTCCGCTCCATTGCCTCTCTGCTCCTCCTCCTCTTCCTCTTCATCATTGTCTTTGCACTGCTGGGCATGCAGCTCTTTGGGGGCAAGTTTGACTTCGAGGACATGGAAGTGCGGCGCAGCACGTTCGACAACTTCCCCCAGGCCCTCATCAGTGTCTTCCAGGTAGGGGTCTGTGGGAAGTGCAGCAGGGGGATGGAGAACAGGGTGCTGGGAGTCTTGCCTGAGCCCTGGGTCTGCTGGCAAGAGCTGGGGCTCAGAGAGATGTGGGTTTGTGGGAGGTGATGTGACTTTGAGGCAGGAGCAGGGAATTGCAATTGGGGTCACGAGCAGTAGTGCAGGTTCAGGGCTGAGCAGGGAGATGGGATTTTGCTGTGGGGCTGTGGGGGCTGTGAGGGTTTGGGGCTGGAGCCAGGAGGGCAGGATCAAGCTGTGGGGTCCTGCCATGCTCTGCTGTGGGGGCTCCTGGGTTCCTGTTTCTGCTTTCCTCCTAGATCCTGACCGGAGAGGACTGGAATTCAATCATGTACAATGGGATCATGGCCTATGGGGGCCCATCCTTTCCTGGCATGCTCGTCTGCATCTTCTTCATCATCCTCTTTGTCTGTGGGAACTGTATCCTCAGCCTACAAAGCCAGGCCCCTGTTCCCAGCCCCATAGCATCAGCTAGGGAGGACTGTGAAGAAGGGGAGGGGAGGGCTTCCTTAACCTTTTCAGTGCTTGCCTTAAGCTTTTCAGTTCTGAACAGCAGGGGAACAAACCACAGGCTTCAGGGATTGCATTCGTGGTGGCTGGGATCTGGAGTCTGGAGGAAAGCACACACGTTTGGATGACCAACAGGCATAGATTCAGCCACCAGTCGATGCAGTAACAAGACCGAGCTGGATGGACTGAGCTAAGGCAGAGAGAGGGCAGCCAGCCAGACCTCAGTACTCACAAGAATGGGTGCAGGGTTAGGGTTCACTCGCCAGGATTAACTCAAGGGCTTAACTCCAGGAAATTTTCTCAGGGCACTCTGGAGACCATGGACAGCCCTGGCTACATCCTCCAAACGGGAACCAATTTCATATCCTTAGCACTGTCCCTCCAGATATCCTCCTCAATGTCTTCCTGGCCATTGCGGTTGATAACCTGGCCGAGGCTGAGAGCCTGACCTTAGCCCAGAAGGCCAAAGCAGAGGAACGCAAGCGTCGGAAAATGTCCAGGTGGGTGCTGCAGTCCCTGGCAGTGGGAGCTCCCAAACCAGGTGCTTTGGTGTGAGGGGACAGAATGGCATTGCCCATACCCCTGCCCAGGGTTCAGTTCTTGCTCTCCCCTCCTCTCTGCTCAGAGGTTACCCAGAGAAGTCTGAAGATGAGAAGCAGATGCTGGCAAAGAAGCTTGAGCAGAAAGCAAAGGGAGAAGGGATTCCCACAACAGCCAAGGTCAGTGCTGGTGGGGCTGGGCCTTGGGTTGCTCCTGGTGAGGAACCAGACTCCTCCTCCCACCAGCCAGGACTAAGAAAGGCTTAGAGGCAGCCTGGGTCTGGACTCCTCTGGGCCAGAACCACTCCTCGCCTTAGCATCCTCTGGTGATGGCAGCTCTCTGGGCCCAGACAGGACTTGTTGCCTGGTCAAACAGGTCCATTGCTCGGGATTCTTTTCCTCTGATTCATTTCCTTGGCCACAGACAGATGTCAGTGGTTGAGATGGGCTGGTGTACACCAGTGAGGAGGGCAGCAGAGCAGGTCAGCGTCATCCCAGACCTCCATTATGGCCACACCAGCACCCTCTGTATGCAAAACCCTCTATTCAGCTGTGCTGACTGTGTGCTGCGCTGCCTTTTATAAGCATCTGGCCAGCAGCTACTTCCATTTCCACCTTCCAGAGATGCCCCATGGGAACTCACCCAGGAGTCACCCCATGTCTTACTCCACCTGTGGTATAGGTGCATGGCCCCTGGCTCCTGCCCGGCACACATTCCCCTGTCCCATCCTCTTGGTATTGTTCTTTGCTCAGATTGCGGCATCCCTGAGGTGTTTCCCCTCACCCTGCTCCATCCTGGGCCAGGACTCCATGTACTTGGTGCTGTATGGGCCAAATGCAGAGACGCTGCTTGCCCCACATGGCTTCCAAGATGATAGGGTCTGGCCAACATGCAACATTTGGCAGTAATACTGGCACACGCAACTGCATGTCCTCTCTGTCTCTCTGTTGTTTCAGTTAAAAGTGGATGAATTTGAATCCAATGTCAATGAGATCAAAGACCCCTACCCTTCTGCAGATTTCCCAGGTAAGACTTGTCCCTGGCAGGGCAACAGGAAAAGTGAGGAGGCACTGCAGAGGGATGATGCCAGAACCCTGGCTGTGTGAGCAGTGAAGGATGTGGTGACCCTCCACCAGCCTCGGAGTACTGAGGTCCTTCTGGCGCAGATGTCAAATGATGATCACAGGATCAGGGAGTTGTCCATAAGGTAACATTCCCTCTCCCTCTCTGGGTGATTATTTCCTTTTCCTTCCTCGTGGCCACCCTGCAGGTGACGATGAGGAAGATGAGCCTGAAATCCCCCTGAGTCCTCGGCCACGTCCCCTTGCCGAGCTACAACTGAAAGAGAAGGCCGTGCCCATGCCTGAAGCCAGCTCTTTCTTCATCTTCAGCCCAACCAACAAGTAGGCACTGACCCTTCTCCCTGCCTTGTAGAGCCAGGCCTGGCCTGGGTACCTCTGGCACTGACCCTTCCTAGTGAGGTCCTACTTGTGCGTAACAGCCAGCTCTGAAGGCAGCCAGCTCACTGGGAAAAGTCTTCTCTGTGGAAGGGCTGGCACAGACATCCCTTCACTACTAGGGCCTTCCTGTCCCCAGCGTTTAGCCATAACCCTCTTCCAGGCTACCATGGCCCTATCTGATGTCCCTCTGACCCCTTGCATCATCTCATGCCATTTCTGTCCCTGGCAGGTTTCGGATGCTGTGCCACAGAATTGTCAACGCCACCTGGTTCACCAACTTCATCCTGCTGTTCATTCTACTCAGCAGCATCTCACTGGCAGCTGAGGATCCCATCCGGGCTGAGTCTTTCCGCAACCAGGTGCCCATGTAGCTGTGGAGGGTTGGGATGGGTGGGGGAGACCTCATGGAGACCCCCAGCTCCCCAGTAAGCAGAGAGCTCCTTGCCAGACATCATGCCTAGGCAAATAGCTGTGATTTCATCCCTGCCTCTGGGAGGGTGATACACTCTGGGAGGAGCAGCTGGTTGTGCTTTCCATGCACAGCTAGGACAAGTTTTTACTGCTGCATGTCTCAGTTTACTTCTGGGTGAAGTGATCCACCTGACACAGCGTGCAAGATTACCTTGGTTCAAGGCTGCGGTGGCTTATTGGGGATAGTGACATCCTGTGAGGTGGCAAACTGGTGTGTGCAGCACCCCGAAACGTGGCTGGCGTGGAGCAGTGATAGCCACAGGTCTAGCCACATGAAGCACAAATGGGTCTGCACTCGTGCAGTGTCTGGCAGGGGACTGGTGGGTCTCACATGAGACAGCTTCCCAGGGCATTCAGTGCTTTTGGGGATCAGATGCTTTCAGGTGAACCAGGTCAAGCCTCACTCACTTGGAAACTGAGAACTTTGTCGCAGGCTGCAGGTTGGATCATGCACTGGCAAAAATCAGCAGAGCTGAGGGAAGTTCAGGAGTCTTCTTGGCACTGGGTTTGCAGGCTCTGTTGAGCTAGATGGGCTCCACTGTCCACAGAGTGGAGGGCAAAACCACAATGCCAGGATGTTTGAACACACTGGAGCATTTCCCATGTCACCCAAATCTCATCCAGTTCTGGTGCTTCTGTCCCCAGATTCTCGGATACTTTGACATTGGTTTCACCTCTGTCTTCACAGTCGAAATCATCTTGAAGGTGAGTCCCTCTTCCCTGTGGTCCTGGCCACGCGCATGACTCAGCACGTGGGTCTAGACTGTACTGACCATGGGCACTCATGCTCTTTGGGTGCAAGCTCGAGGTCTCAGCAAGGAGAAGGTGCCAGTGAGCCTCACATCCCCTGAGTTCATGCAGTCCAGGTAGTGCATGACCTGGCCCAGAGGCCACGTGTCCCCTCCAGTGGGGTCAGACAGCCAGGTCAGCTGTGCTGTGACACAAGGACAGATGGGTCATGGCACCAGCATTTTTGTTCTGACATGCCCTTAAGAAAAACTTTGAGAAAGCAATGGAAATCTGTGGAGTAAAACAGTAATTCAGGCAACTGCTGCATGTTACTCCTACTCCGAGTCTCTTTACTCTTCTCCTCTTTAATTTGCTGAATGGCTGGGAAGTGTTTTGTCTCTGGCCAGTGCAGTACAGAGGATTTCCAGCTGAAGTCAGCTTCCTGCCTGGCTGCAGAGGTGGAGGTCTGAGCAGGATACAGTCCCCAGGCCATGGAGCTGTGAGAAGCCCCTCGTGCCTTGTCTGCCCCAGGGCTGCGGAGGGACCATGCCCCTGAGCCCCACCTGGCCTCTATCCTAACTCCTTCTGCTCCCCAGATGACAGCCTATGGTGCTTTCCTGCACAAAGGCTCCTTCTGCAGGAACTCTTTCAATATCCTCGACTTGCTGGTGGTCGCTGTCTCACTCATCTCCATGGGAATCGAGTAAGGACCTCCACGCTTCGCGGGGTGGGCACTGGTCTGTTAAGGCTGGCAGGGCAGCTGGGGTGCTGCAGCTCTCTGTTCTGGATGGAGAAGGAGCAGCCAGCCCAAGGGCTGGGCATTAGCCCATATGTTGGTGTCCATAAAGTCATGCTTAGAGGGACAGGGCATGGACAACTGGGAGGCAGGGAGGCAAACTCCTTGAGTGTCAAAGGTGAAGATCTGGGTAGGAAATCAATTTGGAGCTGCTTTCCCTGGCTGCCAGTGGCATATGTGGGGTGATGGCTTAGTGACATCTGCATGTCTCTGCCATCCATTGCCCATCCCCCTGATCCCAGCCTGGCCTCTGTGGCTGCTTGGTGGGGCTGTGCCAGGCTGGCCTGGGCAAGGGCATCGCCCCATCTCAGCTCTGTCTTCCTCCTCAGGTCCAGTACCATCTCAGTGGTGAAGATCCTCCGGGTGCTGAGAGTGCTGAGGCCTCTGCGAGCCATTAACAGGGCAAAGGGGCTGAAGGTAAGAGGGAGGCAGGGGGTCTTCAGCCAATGGGAGTCCTCATGGGAGGTTATGTGGCAAGCATCATGACCTGAGGGGTTTCCAGGCCTAGGAACCCAATTCCCACTCCCTGTCTGTGGAAGGGGTCTCCCCCATCCCACTGCTCTCGGCAGACTCCCGCCCTTGCTGGGGGAAAAAACACGTCAGGGGCTTGCCCCAGGCTTGCTCACGTGTGCACTGTCCTTGACCTCCGCAGCACGTGGTCCAGTGCGTATTCGTGGCCATCAAGACTATCGGTAACATTGTGATCGTCACGACATTGCTGCAGTTCATGTTTGCCTGCATTGGGGTCCAGCTCTTCAAGGTGAGAGGTGTCTCAGAAGAGCAGACATTCTGCTTAGGCACATCCTGGGCAAACCCTTCTAGTCATAGCCCTTGGGAATGGTGTCTCCCGACGTTGAGGTCAGCACAGGCTGTGCTCTCTGTGGTCTGCAAGAAGACCTGACTGCACCAGACCTCCTGGCAGAAGGGCTTGCAGTGGGAGGAGGGCAGAAAACACTCAAGATATTGTCAGGTCCAGACAGCACATGTGAAGATGCCTCGCTTCACTTAGTGCCTCAGTTTCCCCTTTCTGAGCAGCAAGTGCTTCTGACTTCCTCTGCACTTTGAATGCAAAATGTTTCCTTTTTCACAGCACCGCTCTTACTCTCCAGGCCTTGGCTGCTCCAAGGCAGAGCTGGCCCTGGCTGAGCTGAGCTTTATTCTAATAATAGAGCTTAAATTCCCAGCTGATGTGGGGACAGCTTTGAGGACACCCTGCAGACTGAGCAGACCTATCAACATAACTAACTTTTAGTTAATTCTAAGGTTACTGCTTTCTTCTCTGTTTTCCAGATAGCTGGCTCCCAGATAGAATGAGCTAGATAGCCCTCAGCTCAGGGCCCTGGAAGATTTATTCCCATCGCTAGGCAACATTTACTTGTTGAACCCAGGGTCTACCATGGTTCCTGAAACACCCTATGAACTGGGTTTTGTTGGCATGCAGAGTGGGGAAGCCAGTGGTGGTGTGAGACAGAGGCCAGAGTCAGCACAGAGGCAGGGTGGGGACTGACTGTGGGCTGTGAAAAAGTCCTAACTCCCCAGGGCTTCTGAAGTCACAGGAAAATTGTAACCTTTTCTGATCTTTGTTAAATGCAGGGCAAGTTCTATAGATGCACAGATCCATCCAAGATGACAGAGAAGGAGTGCCGGTAAGAGCTCTCTGCGGCTCAGCCCCAGCAGGGCAGTGGCCAGGGATGGGAGAGGTGTGTGTGGCAGGGCCCACTTGTGTTCCTGCGTGGGGATGTTGCATCCAAAAAAAGGAACTGAGGTCTCGTGCTGTTGTCCCTCACCTTGGGGTAAATCAGAAACAAGCACAGGGCTATCCTCCCCTCCCAGGGACCAAAGAGCCCTGGGCCAGCGCGGCAGTGGGTGGGCTGAAGGGGACCCTGCCCAGTGAGCACTGCATCCCTTCTGCTGCAGGGGTTATTTCATCAACTACGTGGACGGGGATCCCACGCAGATTGAGCTACAGGAGCGTGTCTGGTTGCACAGCAACTTCCACTTCGACAACGTCTTCTCAGCCATGATGTCGCTTTTCACTGTCTCCACCTTCGAGGGCTGGCCAGAGTGAGTCTGGCTGTATGCTGGGCCTGCCAAGGGATGAGTCTATACTGGGAGCAGGTCACTGGCACAGGCCTTTACCATGGTAAAGAAAGAAGAGTTACTCCGACTGAGGAGCAGGGCTAGCCATCCTGGCAGTGGCTGTGGAGCTGCCAAGGTCATCCCAGCAGCCCTGTCTCACCCTTGTTGGATTTGGGATGTCCCCAGAGCTCTCTGTAACCTTCCAGAGGAGAGGTGGTCTTTCCCACCTAATTAAGATCTCTATTGCCTTGCTTTCCCTCCTGTAGGCTGCTATACATGGCTATTGACACTAATGCTGAGGATACAGGCCCTATCTACAACTACCGGGTGGAGATTGCCATGTTCTTCATCATCTACATCATCCTCATTGCCTTCTTCATGATGAATATCTTTGTGGGCTTTGTCATTGTCACCTTCCAGGAGCAGGGGGAGAGCGAGTATAAGAACTGTGAACTGGACAAGAACCAGGTAATGGGACTGTTGGGACAGGGCAAGGTGAACCAGCCCTGAGTCTGGCACTGCTGGGTCTGGCTGATTTGCATCAGCCCTTAGTGGTGGCACTGCTGGCACAGATGAGTTGAACCTGCCCCAAGTCTGTTCACTGCTGGGGCAGGGTCAGTTGGACCCATGCCTGGCACAATGTGAGCCTTCCAAGGGAAGGGCAGAGTGGACCAGAAACAAGGAGTGGGCCTTCTCGTGCAGGCAGGGCACCTAGGCTGAGCGGGAGCAGAGGGTTATGGCCAGTTCTGGGCTCCCCAGTACAAAAGCGACATGGACCTACGGGAGTGAGTCCAGTAAAGGGCCACAGAGATGACTGAGGGTCTGGAGCATCTGTTCATATAAGGAGAGGCTAAGAGCTGAGCCTGGTGTTGACAAGAGAAGGCTCATAGGGATCTTACCTATATGTTTAAATACCTAATGGGAACATGTAAAGAAGATGGAACCAGGCTCATTTCAGTTGTGCCCAGTGTCAGGACAAAAGGCACAAACTGAAGAAAACAAGAAATTCTATTTAAACATAAAAACCCCCTTTTATATGGTGAGGGTGGTCAACCACTGGAACAGGTTGCCCAGAGAGGTTATGAAGTCTCCATCTTTGGAGGTATTCAAAACCCAGCTGGACACAGTCCGGGGCAACATGCTGGCCCTGCTTTGGGCGGGGAACTTTGACTAGGCCATCTCCAGAGGCACCTTCCACTCTCAGTCCTTCTGGGATGCTCTCATGCTGTGATTCTGGCTGGGAATGTCAAGGTTGAAAGCAGCAGAAGTGAGACTGGCATCGGCAGAGGACGTGGCATGTGCTGGGGAGGATAACTGGACAGGGATGCCTGCTGGCCCAGAGGAGATGCTGGCATGCTCATGTGCTGAGCAAGCTCAAGCAGCTTGAGCTGAGAATGCTGGGGGTGATGTGACCTACACCTGAACCCAGCAGAGATGGCCCTGGCCTGCTGGGGAGGGAAGGGCCTGCTCAGCACTTCTCAGGTGCAGAGAGAAAACTCAATACCCCCTTCACCCCTGGTTCATGGGATGTCTTCAGGCTGCTCCTGGCCAGTCCTGAGAGACGCTGGAAAAGTGCCGTGATAACCAGGCAGGCTCAGGACTAAAAGGGTCGGTACAATGGCAGTGTGGCAATATTTGGAGGCAAGCGGTGGCTTTGGAAACTTTGTCCCATGTGGGTGCTCTGGGGGTGTATTTGCAGAAAGCACAGCAGATACTTGAACCATCTCTGTCCCTGGCCTATGTCACTGGGCTGAGAGAGAAGAGGGGGATCCAACTTGTGTCTGTGGGGATGTGCAGTGTTGCCAGTGGTGTTGGCTCTGTGCCTGTGCCCCTGGCACTGCCCTGTGCCCTGCTGTGGGATCACACCTGCCCTCCCTTCCCCAGCGCCAGTGTGTACAGTACGCCCTGAAGGCTCGCCCACTGCGGTGCTACATCCCCAAGAACCCCTACCAGTACCAGATCTGGTATGTGGTCACCTCCTCCTACTTTGAGTACCTCATGTTCTTCCTGATCTTGCTGAACACCATCTGCCTGGGCATGCAGGTAAGGGGCACGGTGCCCACCATGGGTGGTGGAGGGGTGTCCATGGCAGCGAATGGGCTAACTCAGCCCTGCCACCTCCAAGAGAGCTTCTGGGGAGGAGGCCTTTCCTACACAGCAAAGCTCATGGTGTGTGCTCAGCACCCCGGGGGACAGGGGCTGAGCGGGACTGGTTGGATGTGGGGAATCCAGAGAAGGGGCTGCAGGGGGGAAATTTCCTTTTTGCTGATCGTTGCTGAGCCATAGGTCTGTGGGAGGGTGATCTGCATCCAGCGCAAACCTCTGAGCTCACAACGGAGGCTGGACCTGCCATGAACTAACGTGGCTCCTTCTGTCTTCTCAGCATTACAACCAGTCTGCAGAAATGAACCACGTCTCAGACATCCTCAATGTGGCCTTCACCGTCCTCTTCACCCTGGAGATGATCCTCAAGCTCATGGCCTTTAAAGCTAAGGTGAGAGGAGAGCATGATCTGGAGAGCAGGAGAGCCTCAGGCCGGACAGGGGGGGTCCATTCACCCTGCATTTGGCATCTTCTGAGTACAAGCACCCCCAGAGATCTTCTCCTTGTGAGACTTTTGGGGACCCCCATGCGCAGGACCTGTGGGTTTCTGGAAGGACTACTGTTTGTCAGTAGTTGCTAGCAAAATCCAACCCAATCCAGCCAGCCATTGTTCCCATCTTCAGGGTCATCTGTCACTGGTGGGATCATAGTTCTAGCCACCTCAATCCACCCTCCTCATTCCACACCATTGCAAGACAGGACCAAACAATTGACCAGAGTGTACAAGATCTGACCACCATCCTTTCTTCTGGCTCTCCCTGAGTTGCCAGAGGTCACTGGTGATCCTTCTGGCACTCCTTCCTCTGGGCACCGGCGTCTGTCTCCTCCTTGACTTAACCCTTGGATGTTCACTCCTCTTCTCTGACTCTTCACTGACAGGGCTACTTTGGAGACCCCTGGAACGTCTTCGACTTCCTCATAGTGATTGGCAGCATCATTGACGTCATCCTCAGTGAGATTGATGTAAGTGTCAGGCTACTCGGACACAAAGGTGTCCCTGCAGAGCACTGCTCCTGACACCCAGCTGAGGCTGTGCCGCAGCACCTGCCCTGTGCCGAGACCGGGATGCCGGTGTGGTGACCTCTCCTCTCTCCCTGCT
Organism: Cariama cristata; assembly: GCF_000690535.1. Classification (NCBI taxonomy): domain Eukaryota; kingdom Metazoa; phylum Chordata; class Aves; order Cariamiformes; family Cariamidae; genus Cariama; species Cariama cristata. The sequence goes on from NW_009602258.1 coordinate 30,071, forward strand.
CTGCTTGGTTCTGAGGAGGGACAAGCCAAGATCAGCCCGTGGTATGAGTGTGTGGAGACCACAGCTGTGGGCCTGTGGACCTTAAAGCACTGTTTAAGTGTAGGGGACCATTCCCAGCTGGCTGACATGTCACACTTCCCCCTCCCCTCCCATCCCCTCAATCTGTAGGCTCTAGGATCCTATGGAAAACAGTCAACTCACTCAGGACTGGACCCTGAGCAGCAGAATGTGTGCCAGCCCCTGCCGCACTCACCCTGTCTGTCTTTCCCATGCCCGTGCCTAGACAAGCAGTCATCTATGTCCAGCCTCAGATCAGTGCAGGTGGGAAGAAAAAGGATTCCCACAGCTCCCTGTACCCACAGGACACTGCTGTCTCATGCCAGGGGAGGATCAGACACACCAAATTTCAAGGCATTTGCTTTGTGTGTGTCCCTTTATACAGTGATCCATACATATACGCGTACTGACTGTATATGTGTGCATGTGTATACTCTATACACTATTTCAGAAGCTCTACACCATATAAACTGCATGGCTGGGTGGCTGCAGGCAGTGGCTATATGGTAAGTGCTCTGCTGGGAGCATTTTCAGAGCAGTGCTAGGAAGCCAGTGTGCCACTGCCTTTCATAGCACTGAGACATCCACACTCCATGTCTAGCACTGAAAATGCCCCTCTGCACCGCAAAGTCATGTGCTGCATTTAGCAGATCTGATGGTAACCCTAGAAGCAGCTGTAGGATCAGGTAGATGATAGATTAACCTGCTCTAGTGACTTCGCGTGCCATCTCATCTCGGGAGCAGGGTTTGCCAGCTCCGGTCACTGCAGGGCTGTGTCGGGCAGAGCTGCTGCCACTGCCACCTCTGCACAGGGTGACCTTCGGCCATCCTCTGTGCCAGGGAGGACAGGGTGTTCAGAGGCCCTTGGTCGCAGTCACCTTCTTCTCTGGAGGGTGGTCCAGGCCTTGCAGAGCTAGGATGAGCAAAATGTTGACCTTCCTCCCCTGTGACAGCAACATGCTCCTCTCTGCACATCCCTGCACTGCCATCCTCTAGCCTCTGGGCTTCTCAACCTTGACGAGCTCCCAGATTTCGTGCCAGTGCCAGCAGCTTTCATCTGTCACCAGGTCCTCCAGGACCCCATCCTTGGACCCCCATCTCTCTGCACCTGTGACCTGGTTTCCCATTGCCTGTAGGGTATCATTTCCTAGTGCACTACCTCCTTCCCCATCCTGTTGTCACTCAGAAATGAAGTTCAAAGGGTACTCAAAGCCCTTCAGTGGGCAGGGATTTTCAGTCCCTGCAAGAAACCAGGTCAGTTGGCACAGATGCCAAAGTACTGCTGTGCTCAGCCATGAGTCTGTGGCGATGCCCAGGGACACAGGTCACAGGCACCCGGAGGAGCGTCCTGAAAGCAGAGCCCCTCACAACTACCCCACCCTTCCTCCATATCTTTTTTTCTCCTTCCAGGCCACATTTCTCCCAGCATCGCCAAGCTTTTCCCAGCCATCTGGTGATGTGCAGGGAGATTAGGATTAGGAGGTGGGGGGGCAACCTCACCCCCACTTCCAGTAGATCTCCTCCCCTCTGAGAGGTCCGTGCAAGGTGGCTGTTACCTCTGGTCCCCAGGAGCTGTTTGCAACCACTGCCCCCATGATAGATTGCCTTGTCAGTGCACGCAGACCTTGGGGGCTACAGTGTTTTCAGGAGGGTGGCCTTCACAAAACAAGCTTGCATCGTGGTACAGGGGTGGCAGGTGACACCTCACAGAAGCTGAGACATTCCTCGTGGCAGCCAGGCATGCGATTCTGGTTTGCAAAGTCTGTCCTCTCCTCCTCTCTCTTTCCATTCCATCTCTTTTCTCCTCCCTCATGTCTGTGTGTGTGGCTGTCAGGGTGAGGCGATGGGGAGAGTTGTGCTGTCAGGAGTCCTCTGCTAGCCACCACAGCCAGATCCTCACAGCTGTTCAATCATTGAGTTCTCCTAGATCCCAGGGGGTATTGAGGGGTCTGGGGCAAAAGGGGAGTCAGGATGGGGGCCCATCTGGCAGTGCTGCCCCAAGCTCTGAACTGTAGGGGACTGGCAGCGTCGATGCTGTTGTGTCACTCCTGCCACTGCCTGCCCTGGAAGCTCAGCCCCTTCACAAGGGCTGACCCTGCCAGCCTAACCAAAGTCTCCTGCAGTGCTCGCTCCCAGCAAACCTGCACCAGTTTCATCTTGGTCTCCAAGAAACCATGCTGAGAGCAGCCCAACTTGCTGCAGAGGAGCTGTGGGTTGGCTTGAGCTGGTCAGCTTGCCTCTAGATCCCACCTGCCACAGCCCTGGGCCTGACCTGGGGGTGTCCATGGGAGGCAGCAAAATTACACAGTCCTGAGGTTTGGCCCAGATTTCCTGGCCCATACCCCAGATGTATGTGTCACAGCAGGTGAGGTGCAGTGGGGCACAGAAGTGGGCAAGTCCCTCATCATCAGTGTATTTCCCTGGACATCCATCTGCTGCCTCTGCCCCTCAAAAGTCACGTCACCTTGTCCGTTTCTGCCTGTCCTTCCCCTGTGCTCCTCCTCTTGTCCCCAATTTCCATCTTACTCTTTCTTCTGTGTCTGTGTACGTCTTCTGCAACCACCCATCCCTTCCTCCCTCTCATTCCTGCCTCACTTCTCCTGTTGACTCTCTTGTTCTCTTGACAGACTGTTCTTGCATCCAGTGGCGGATTGTACTGCCTCGGCGGAGGCTGTGATAGCATTGTAAATATCAGCTGCATGTGCTTGCGGTGCATCCCTCCTCCCTTTGCTGCTCATGGCCGTGCCAGCGTGCCTGTGGACGGTGTTTGCATGTGTCCTGCATGTCATTAAGACACACTAGACCCAGCTGCTCTCTCTGGGATGTTAGCTCTCCCCTTGCTGAGAGGGACTTGGGGCAAGACCCACCCCCCCAGACACCCCTTCTCACCTTGAGACGTGCCAGGCTGTTCCCCAGCCCGCCTGGGTCCATCCACTGGCCCAGCCCTGCTCCACAATCCCACTCCCTGGCACTGCCATATCTGACCTGAACGGACCATCTAACAAAGGTGTCCCTGGCTGTTGAGGGCAGGACCTTGGTTCCTCTGACCATCACCCTGTCTGTTGAAGGGATGTACCTGCACAAATGCAGGCTCTGACACTGTTAGCCAGAGGAATGGTTACGGGGCGACTCTTGCTGTGCCTTCCCCCAGGGAGCTGGCTATGTCCTGTGGCTACTGGCCTGATGTACTGGGGGGCTGAGTGGGCCAAGCCCTGCACTGCTGGCTGAGAGCACCGTGGGGGTGCAGTGGGGTGGGGATGCCCTGCGTTGGCCCATAGGAGCTTCCGTAGGAGCTCTGAAAATGGGGAGGGACTGGGTGCAGGGTCCCACACGCTGGAGCCTCTTCCTATGGATGCCAGGGCCGTGGTGCTGGGAACCATGGAGGGCAAGCTGGCCTTTGCTGGGCACTGCCCAAGTCCTGGCAGTGGGAACATGATGCATGGGAGCTGATGAGATGTTCCTGACCCCTGTGCTCACTGGGTAGGTGCTAGGCACTAGGAGGGTGAAAGGCAAAAGAAAGAGGGGTGGGGAGAGGAGATGATGTTTTCCAGTGCAGCCCTGGGAACTCAGAAGTGCCAGACTGCAGAAGATGGAGCTGCTGGGAGGGGTGTTTACAGCTGGGTTTCATTGCCCTGAAATAGCTGGGAGAAGGTGGGCTGGATGGTGGGAGTGAGGGGGACCCAGTGGCAGCAGTAAAGCTCTGGGAGGCCGAAGGGGCAGTGGGAAAGGCATCCCAAGTGGTGATGGCATTGGGATGGACGGTGCCTGGCAGAGGCCAGGAGGATCTGTTCATGGTTCCTGGTGGCAGAGGCTGGGACTGAAGCTATGCCATACTGGCACAGGGGAGCAAGGTGATCGAGCCCCCAGCATCTCCAACTACCAAGGTCCCAGGTGCTCCCAGACAGAATCTGGCCCTTTGAGCCCAGGAGCTGTGCCTGCTGGCTCCCCTCCTGCCTGCCCATTCTGCTCTGAACCCAGGAGTCCCCAACCCTGGGACATGGCTGCTTGTCCCTCCAAGGAGGGGGCCTGCAGCCACCCCAAGAGAGTAGGCATCACTGCAGGTAGGGGTGACACTGGGCAGCACACCCCCCGCCTCCCAGAGCCACCCTGCCTTCAGTCCCTCCTTTGGTCCATGAAAACCCTGATGGGACATTCTCAAACCAACCTTTCTATGCTTAAACAGCCATCATTAACCCTTCATGTGCCTGACCTACAGCTCACCTTACAAATAGACCGTGGGGTGGAAGCGTCCCATACGGTATCTGCTGGGTGAGAGCCTGGAAGGACCTGAGCCTGTACTTGAGGAGCTGATCCCTGTCTGTCCTGCAGTGAACAACACACCTCTCCCAGCCTGCATTACAGCATGCCTTTCTCCCTGTAGTGTCCCATTCCCCTGGCTAATGGGATTGCTCTCATACCCATAACCAGGCGTCCCGAGCAGCCTGGGGAGCAGAGATGTGAGACAATGGGGCTGGGGAGATGAACTCATTGGGAAGGCTAGAGGGAAAGTGCCAGCACATCCCCTTTGCAGTATGGTCCTCCGTGCAGGCAAGGGCTGTAGGGACCATGACTGGTGCCTAGGGAGGGGGAATCTCGTTACCCTTCCCCCCATCCAGAACCTGGAACCCCCCCTGGTCTGTCTGGAGGCATCAGCACCTGCTGTCCTCTAAGTGTTGTGCTCTGCCTGCAGGACTCTGATGACAATTCCCGCGTCTCCATCACTTTCTTCCGACTGTTCCGGGTGATGCGGCTCGTGAAGCTGCTGAGCCGGGGGGAAGGTGTCAGGACTCTCTTGTGGACCTTCATCAAATCCTTCCAGGTATGTGAGGAACAGTGCTCCGCTCCCAGACAAGCACATGCCCTGGGCTGACAGGAAGCTCTGATCCTCAGGCTGGCTGGGCGAGCAGTCTGTCCTCACGAGGCAGAAGAGGAAAGCTCCAGTGCTGGCAGGCTGCTGGTCTCGGACTGGACCAGGGCCTTGTTCTGTGTAGGAGAACATTGCCTGTATGGGTAGAAAGATGCTGGGGAGTCTCCCTGGCTGACACCACAATGTGTTAGAGCTGGGCTGAGCAAGTAAGCAGGGCCTGTCCTGTCCGATCAGCCCTGGTCCTAGGAAGGCTGGACTCTGCACCTAGGGGGTAGCTCAAGGGCATGCTGCATCATCTCAGCACACAGCCCTTGAGCCTGGGCAGCTTCCTCAGCCCTGGACATCCCTGGGTTGTGCTCAGCCTTCGTCCCAGTTGCAGAGACCTGGTGCACCCTTGCGGGTTGGCATAGGCCCCCCATGCGTGAGAACTGGAGAGTGGGGCTAGCGGGAGGGTGGTGAGAGGAACAGGCAGAAATTCAGCTGTTCCCTCTGCACATGGAGGCCTGGACGCTGGCCTCACACAGTACCTCCAGACCCAACCTTGTGTCCCTGGGTTGCCTTGATGTTGGGCTGCTGTCTCACATGAGCTATGATTCTTTTGTCACAGGCTCTGCCCTACGTAGCCCTGCTGATTGTGATGCTTTTTTTCATCTATGCTGTGATCGGGATGCAGGTGAGAGGCACAGGGGTGGGATTTGGTCTTGAACAGAGGTCCTGAGCCTGATAGCATCTGGAGAGAAGGGACGGAGAGGGACTAGGTCCTCTGCCAGGCACTCCTTGGGACTTTGCACATGATGAGACCACTCTACCCTGGTCTCCAAGGATGCTTACAGCCCCAGCAGCCTCCTCCCATCCCCAGGCTGTAGCTAGGGCAACTGAGGCACGCAGTAAATAGCACTTTTGGAGTCAATGACACAACCTAGAAACACAGTCACCGGTGCTTGTGCCTAGTTCATAAGAGCTTGTCTCCTTGGCCCAGATGAAGTGCAGCGTAGACAGGGGCATTTTCAGCATAGGCAAAATGTTCAAGGAGCTCATGAGCCCCAGAGGACCCATACCCTGGTCTCAGTCTCCTTTGGGGACACCCAAAGCCAAGTAAACAAGAGGAGGAGGAGCTCAGGGACAGGGGTGCTCTGGAGGGTGGTCAGTGCCTGAGAAAGGGTGCTGGGGACCTGACAATGTGATTTACAGATGTTTGGGAAGATCGCCATGGTGGATGGGACCCAGATCAACCGAAACAACAACTTCCAAACCTTTCCACAAGCTGTGCTGCTGCTTTTCAGGTCAGTCTTGTCTTGGCAAGCAAGCGGCTCCAGAAGGGAGCTAAGCTCAGAGTCGGCATGGGAGCCCACCAGCATGGAGTGAGGGACACCAACATTTCTATAGTTGATTTCTTTTTTGCCCTACGGAAAAGTCTCTTGCAGCAGTGGAAGCATTTCAGGAGTGGTTGTTGGTTTGCCTGGTGTGGCTGAGCTGCAGGAGAGAGGGACACTTGGGGTTTCTATTCTGAATGTTTCCTTCCCAGACTGGATTTTAATTTGTGAATTGAGAGAAAACTCAAGGGGAAGCAAGAGCTCGGCCCAAGGCTTTCCAAATACTTCACTTTGGAGCTTTCAATAGTCAGCTCCCCACAGCAGCACAGCAAGGCCAGGATCCTGACCACTCCTTTCCCAGTGGCTTCCCATTCCCCTGTGCGCTGGGCTGGCCACAGCCCTCCATGCGTGCCCAGCCGATGTCCAGGAAAGGCACAGACCAAAAGGTTTCCCCTCTCTCCAGGTGTGCAACTGGCGAGGCCTGGCAGGAGATCCTGCTGGACTGCAGCTACGGCAAGCTGTGTGACCCTGAGTCAGACTTTGCTGAGGGCGAGGAGTACACCTGTGGCACAGGCTTCGCCTACTTCTATTTCATCAGCTTCTACATGCTCTGTGCCTTCCTGGTATGCCAATTCCCACAGGCCTCCCTTTGGCACCGCCGTCCTGGCCCTGGGCAGCCCCTGGTGTTGAGTTAGCCTTGCATCTCGTGGGGCTGAGACCACAGCACCCTCTTCCTAGGGGCATCATCCCCCAGCCCATCTACCCAGCCATGCTGTAAACCTGGCACCACCCTCCTGTGGGGCCCAGGATCCCCTGTTAGTTCCTTCCCATGTGCTGCCATCCAGATGTGTCTGCATTGGCTCTTGCAAGGGTAGAGAGGGAAGCCTTTCGCATGATCTCCTTGGGCGGGAGGCCCATCCTTGCGTGGGGTGACCCACAGCATCCCCTGGCTCCAGAGGAACCCAAGCCCCTTTTCCTCCTGAACACATCTGCTTGCATTTTCCTATGGCCCTGGTCAGGACCCACAGGCAGCGCTGCCCTGGCTGCTAGAGCTGTCACTGTCCTTCTGCCTGGGGACCTGCTGAGTGCTTGGCCCTGCCCTAACTTGCGTCCTTCACACCTGCTCCTCTGCCCTCAGATCATTAACCTCTTTGTGGCCGTCATCATGGACAACTTTGACTACCTCACACGTGACTGGTCCATCCTTGGGCCCCATCACCTGGATGAGTTCAAACGTATCTGGGCTGAGTACGACCCTGAGGCCAAGTGAGTGACAGGGGATGGTGGGCTGCCCTGAGACACGCATGGCAATGATGTGAGCTGTGGCACTGTCTAAGAGTTAGATCCCAACATCTCAGAGGTGGATGTGAACTTGCCAGCATATTCCAGGGTTGACACAAGCCATCAGGATGTTTGGGGACAGGAGTCCTGCTTCATCCAGCCCTGGTGATGCTACCAACTCTTCCCATGCCACTGCACACTTTTATCTGCTGTCTGGTGCCATGGGGAACAGCTGCTTTCCCCAGGAGGAGGGTAGGGAAGTGTAGGGATTTGCCCAAAAAAGGAGCACAGGGCAAGCCACATGAATGAATCCACCCAGGCCCTGCCCAAATCACTGTCCCTCATGTCTGTCACCACACTGCTGATGCAGTTTGTTGCCTCTGCAGGGGCAGAATCAAACACTTGGATGTAGTGACTCTGCTGAGACGTATCCAACCTCCCCTGGGCTTTGGGAAGTTCTGCCCGCACCGTGTAGCTTGTAAGGTAAGAGCCAAGGAGGTGACAAGGCGTGTGGGCACAGCGACACCTTCCTCAAAATGTCTCTGCATCCTCGCCAGGCAGGCTGAGGGTGACAGTCCAGCCAGCTTCCCAGCATCATGGTTTATATGCATACCCTGACCTCTCATGTTTAATGGAGGGGAGTATTCTGGGGGCAAGGAGAGATACTGTTAACCTGCATGGAGCTGATGTGTTTCAGGCTCCTGAAGATAAGGATTTGCCTGTGCTTACACCCATACCAAAGGGCTGGCACCAGTGGGCTGATCTCTGCCCAACCTGGAGCCTTTAGTGCAGAGGGACTCCCAACCCATGCTGGGGTGCCCCGCATCTGCGTCTGGTGCAGGAGGGCTATGCTGGACCTGGGTACCTGGCCATGTCAACTGGGCTGTAGAAATTTGTTTCCAAGGGCTGATAGCACTGAGGGAACTGGAAACACCAGCTCTATAGGCATGAGTACACTTTTCCTGGCTTAGCTCATTCTGCACAAATCCAGGGCCTGTGTGAGACTCATGTAAACCACATGGGCAGGAGCTCAGGCAGTGGTGGAAACCCTCATCTTGGTCCAACTCATTAGGAGATTTGACCCCCAGATCCCTCACAGCAGCCTGGGGCACTTTTTGGAGGGTGGAGTGCAATGCAGAATGATTCCCATCTCCCTGAGAGCAATGCTGTGTCTCTTGCTGGCTGGTTGTTTAGTCTGGAGAACAGGAGGCTCAGGGGAGACCTTATTGCTTTCTATAACTACTTGAAATGAGGTTGTAGCAAGGTGGGTGTTGGTGTCTTCTTCGAAGTAGCAAGTGATAGGACAAGAGGAAACGGCCTCAAGTTGCACCAGGGGAGGTTTAGATGGGATATTAGGAAGAATTTCTTCACTGAAAGGGCTGTCAAGCATTGGAACAGGCTGCTCAGGGAAGTGGTGGAGTCCCCATCCCTGGAGGCATTTAAAAGACGTGTAGATGTGATGCTTAGGGACGTGGTTTAGTGGTGGGCTTGGCACTGCTAGGTTAACAGTTGGACTCGATGATCGTAAAGGTCTTTTACAACCTAAATAGTTCTATGATTTTCTCTCATGGCACCGGTGCCCCGTAAATTGGGTTATTTCCACAGGTCTGACCTGGCTCTCCCTGCAGCTTGGTCTGGTTTAGCTGGCTAGTTAGGACGACTGAAGTCGCTGCCCTGGCCTGTATGCTGCCAAGCAATGGTACAGAGCCCCGTGGGCCTGGGCAAAGTGGGTAGAGCCGGGAGGTCTCCTTGGCCAGCAGCTCAGCTGCCTCAGCAGAGCCTCTCCCGGGCCAGCATGGCTGTGCTCCGGCCAGGACAGGGTATGTGTTTGTGGGAAGCTGCCAGCCTACTTTACTACCCGGGGTGACAGTCGTTGGTTTGCTGTGCAGCGTCTAGTGTGCATGAACATGCCCCTGAACAGCGATGGCACTGTCACCTTCAATGCAACCCTCTTTGCGCTGGTGAGGACAGCCCTCAAGATCAAGACGGAAGGTAAGTGATGCTCCTGTCTGCCTCTACAGCCTGATGGAGAGACTCTCTCCTTGTGCTGCAGGGTGCTGGTTACACACCGTTCCCTGACTCTGGTCAGGCACCTCGGGGCACTTGCCTGTGGGGCTGGACCCTCCAGTGCAACCCTCGGCTTCGTGCTATTAGTTATATCATTGGACCAGAGACCATGGGCACATGCATAGGGCTGTTCAAGCCAAGCCTGGAGGACATATTACTTGCAGGCACATGTGTTGCAGCCCTGAAGAGTGAACCAACGGCACCCCAGCTGTGTAACTTCACCCTGAACAGTGCAGGAGCAGTTTTGACCCAGTTCCCATTTCTGCCGCAATGCACAGCCACCAGCCTCCCTTCCCACACTGTTGAGTGCAGTCTGATCTCCCCCTGCCCCTGGCATAACACCACTTGCTCCAGTTTTGTGTTTCCCCATGTATTTATAATCTCAGACTAGAATGGAAGGGGTGGATCCTCTTTGAATTTGACTTTGCTCGGAAGGAGTTGCTTTCACCCCTTTCCTTGCTAGCAGCATGGTTTGCAAAGCCTTGCTTTGGCAAGATGCCACACCAACTTGTTTCCACGCCTGTGGGTTAGGCAGTATCACACGAGCGGCTCAGTGGCTGAGCTGGAGAAGCCGTCTCTGGCAGGAGGTGAGGTTGGGCAGTAGTGGGCCACTGGGGTTGGCATCTTCCAGCAGCCCGGCACGAGTGCCTGCCCTCCAGCTGGGCTGGGGAACGTGGCCTCGAGCACAGTGCAGGCAGCCCTGGGAGGAGCACAGGAGATGTCAGAGCGTGCATGGGGACAGACTGGGATTGCAGGTGAGCAGGAATACACCCACAAGGGGAGGTCGAAATTTGTTGTTGATCACCAGAACAGAGATGGTGGCACTAACGCTCCACCCGTTTGCTAGGTCTGACTCACTCTATAGTTAAAGTCTGTTTGCTAAAATCAAAGCCTCATTCTTACAAAGTTCATTTTTGTTGGGTGGGGAGGGTGGAGAGGAGCTGTCACACTCTGAAGGAGTCTGGTCAGGTTTTCACGTGCGTTGTCTTCACTCATGTTCACATTCCCCTGGGAATGAACCGCTCTGTCCTGCTTGCTTTTCTCGCAGGTAACTTTGAGCAAGCCAACGAGGAGCTCAGAGCCATTATCAAAAAAATCTGGAAGCGAACGAGTATGAAGCTTTTGGACCAGGTCATCCCACCTATTGGAGGTGTGTCATCTGGTGGTACTCCCCAGAGAGGCAGAGCGATACCTGGTTGGGGTCTCAGCTGCTCTGACAACTTGCAGCCTCATCATGTTGGTTTCTTCCCCTCCAGATGATGAAGTGACAGTGGGCAAATTCTACGCTACTTTCCTCATCCAAGAGCATTTCAGGAAGTTCATGAAGCGCCAGGAGGAGTATTATGGGTACCGGCCCAAGAAGAACCCTGTGGAGATCCAGGTTGGTAGCGTGTGGGTGGTGTTGGAAGGGTGACCCTTCCTGGGGGCAGGCAGGGTGTGGTGGGGAGCTCTGCATATCAGGGAAGGGGCTTCCCCCAGTTCAGGAAAGTCCAAGGTGACTTAGACAGAGCTGCAGTGACACATAGGGACCTCTGTGCATCAGGCTCTGGAAATGAGGTGGCCTGAAGTGAACCAGTGCTGAACTGGCCATGAGCACTCCACTGCTGAGGGTGACCTTAGTCTCCAGGGTTCAGGTGACTCCAGAAGGAAAGGAGAGTTTTGACTCTGCCTCGCTGACTTCAGCTGCAGAGAGGACTAGGCAAGGTCTGATGCCTCACCAAGCAGCTTTAAGACCTGGAAAACCCCACCATAGACCAATGTCTAGACCAAATGCTGCTCATCCAGGCCCTTACCCACCTACTCTTCTTCATTCCCAGAGCCTTCTCCCTTTCCTCACCTTAGCAGTGTTGTGGATGGTTCTGTATGCCTGGTGCTCTGTCATCTCTCGTTGCCTAATGCAACATCAGGTGGAGAGGGGTTGACGTTGTTAAACTTGAGCAGATCCACTGCAATCAAAGAAGCCTGCGCAGCAGCCCTGCTGTTCAGGGTGGGATGGGAGTGGATTTATGTGCCTGGCCAGAGGAGCTGGGATGTCCCCAGGCTCTCCTGACTTTATAGGGAACAAATCATTTGTAGAGATAAAAGACCAGGCCCCAAAGGTGCAAGGCAAGGAAAAGATCCAGGCCCCAGCTCAGATATCTCCATATCAGGGACAAAAGCACAGCTACCCCTTGGGCATCACCAGCCTGACCCTTCATCAGGCTGCCCTTTGTGGGACAGCATTAGCCCAGGAGCTGTTTCACCAAGCACAGAGCCAGCCAGTTGCAGGGCAACCCATCGCTTGTCCCTGGTAGGAGACCCGGCAGGGCAGCATGGCTTACCAGGTGAGCATGCTTCATCATGTTTCCCTCTCCAAAGCCCAAAGTGAGAGGTGTGGTGGGGACAGGCCACATCCAGCCATTCTTCCTTGTCCCCACCAGGCTGGGCTGAGGAGCATTGAAGAAGAAGCTGCTCCTGAAATCCATCGGGCCATATCTGGGGACTTGACTGCTGAGGAGGAGCTGGAAAGAGCAATGGTGGAGGCTGCCATGGAGGAAGGGATATACAGGGTGAGTGCAGCCCTCAGGGCCCCGCAGGTGGTGGTGGTCTCGCCCAGCCCTCATTTCGATGTGTTGGTGGTGGGTCAGCATAGCTACCAGCAGCTGGAGGGCATACCACAGAGGTGAGCCTGACCATGAAAGACAGTGTGGACCACAAGGCTGGATCAGCACTTCCTTCCTCTCCCTGAGCATCAGGACATCCTGGTAGAGTCATCCTGGGCAACCTGCTTTCTGCCTCAGTTTCCCCTCTGTAAAAGGACCCTGCTCATATGCCTGACAGAGGTGTGCTGAATGTTTACCCACAGGTTTTGAGGGCCCCATTCACACCTTCTGCCAGGCTAAGGCAGGACAGGTCAGATGTCATCATCACCAGAACAGAACAGATTCACTTCCCACTCCCTGGGAGTCTTTGAGATAGCCTGGGCAGCTGTGGTGCTGAAGCGTTGAGCCTCCTGCTGTGTGCAGAGGTGCCACCGGCTCAGGCTGTCCCACAGAGGTGGCAGGGTTTGTCATGCACAGGGCTGGCTCTCATCCCAGTGCTGCTGCGTGACCATCACACCTCAGTGCCTCAGTTTCCCCACCTAGGCAGCGAGGTTTTTGAAACTATGCAGTCTGCGAGGCCTGAGCATAGAGATGAGCAGAGAGACTGCTGTTCCCATGGATACCCTCACATGTCTCCTCCTGTGAAAATGGCCCCAGAGCAGCCCAGAGCTCCAGGCCTCCCCTGATGCCCTCCCTGTTCGTTGCAGAGGACAGGTGGCTTGTTTGGCCAGGTTGACAGCTTCCTGGAGCCCAGCAGCCCCCTTCAGCCCCACGTCGCCAGCCAGAGGCCCCTGCAGTTCACGGAGGTGGGCAGCGAGGACCTTGATTCCCCTGTCTTTCTTGATGACTTCCCGCAGGAAGGCAACACCAATGTCAACAACGCCAACAGCAACGACTGGCTGGAGGGGTAAGGGCTGGTGAGCCTCGTGTGGGCAGGCAAGGAAGGACAGACCTGGGCTGTGCCCAGTGGCTCTCAGTGGGGCTCTGCTGGTGGCTGGCTGCATGTTGATCTTGCCCGAGGGCTCTTCATGGACTGGTAAAGTCTGGAGAAGTGATTGAGTTGGAGCTGCGAGGTCCCTTGCAGACTAGGGGAGGAATTGAGCACTCGCCGTGGAAGTGGCTTCATGGACACAGGAGCTTTTTGCAGAAATTCAGCCCTCAGGGTGTGAGCCGGGGGCCAGGCAAGGGGACAGGGAAGGCAGATATGCCTCACTGGTCCCCAGTCCCTGGACCCCAGCCTGGCACTCCCAGAGATGTCCCCAGAACATGCAGGGTAGCTCCAGGGCTGGCATGTGGCTCCACACATCAGCATGTGTGACTCCCTGCGCGCCCTTCTGGTCCTTCCCACCACTCCTTCATCTCGGTGCCGTGAGGATCAAGGTGGATAGCAGGGCTCCAGGGATCACAGGAATGACCCTTCCCTCTTTCCTACCAATCTCTGAGTGCCAAAACCCAGGTAGGGGCCACCAGCACCTGCCTGGGGACAGGAACAAGGAACAAGGGTTATGAATGTAAGAGGATGTACTTAATCCTGCTTCTTGGGGTCTCCACCCTGTTCATCCGTCCCAAGTGCCCCTCCTGGTCTCCCCCCCACAGCTGCATTCACCAGGGTGGAGAAGATGGGGAGGGCTGCACCCCTGGGTGGAGCGCGTCTTGATGCGTGGTCCCTGCTCAGGCTGACCCACCTTCCTGCCCTTGACAGGATGAAGTATGAAGATGAGGTGCTGAGGAAGACGATGCCAGCAGCACCCAGGTGTCCAGCATGGGGTGAGTCTCAGCATCGTTCCTCTTCTTGGGGATCTGGACCAGCCCAAGGGCCAGGATAGGACGAAGGGGCTGATGTTGGCAGGCAGGAGGAGAAGACACAGACCCCCAACAACTTGGAGGTTAGCTGAGAGCCCCAAGCACAGTGGGACCTGTCTGGGGAGGTCCAGGAGACCCTCCTCCCACCTTCCCACCCTCCAGGGTGATGGGGCATGGAGCCAGTGCCTTGGGCTGGGGGAGGACTGACCAGCTCCAGGCAGCAGGGCCACAAGACCGTGTTTGTTTCTGCAAACAAACAGGGACTCCTTCTTCCCACCTGTGAGTGAGGAGCCAGCACAGGGCAGTGGGCAGGCACTGGGACTTCGGTTGATCCTGTACTCCTAAACCCTCAGTCTAGTTAAGCCATTCCCAGCTCTGGGTGGCAGTGGTGTCTTTGCTTTTGTGCCCATCTGATGTGCCCACCTTTCCCTCTCCCAGAGCGCAACTACCCCTTGCCCATGGAGAGGCTGCAATGCAGGCTGAGCAGGAAGCGAGGGGCCACCTCTGAGGCTCACCCATCATCAGGGCTGCACCTTCTCCCCCAGGAGGTAAAGGGGGTAATGTATGTCCAGAGGCAGCAATGCAGGGGACATGGGTGGACCTCCCTTCCCTCCTGGGAAAGGCTGTCACAGCCATGCTGGAGAGGAGCCGGTCTCTAGGGTTCACTGCCATGAAGCCAGCTTTGCTGGAGCGGTCGTTTCTGATCAGCTCAGGGAAGGAGCTGAGCCTCCACCCTGCTGACACAGTGGGCATGGAGTGCTCATCCGAGCCAGGACAGCTCGAAGCAACATCTCTCTGGCTCCCTGGCTGCCTCCAGAGCCAGGGTAGAAAAAAGGGGTGCGTCAGGTTTGCTCCTACACTCCCCTGGCTGCCCTTGGCTGGCCACAGTGCCTCATCACCTAACAAGTGCCAGGGCAGGAGATAAGGGCTGGTTCCCACCTCTCTCTGTCCACATGGCCCTGCTGGTCCCATTGCGGGTGGTACCCTGGATTCAGGATCTCCAGCAGGATGGGAGTGAGTGTCCAGTCTGGGGACAGTACCTGCAGCCCCCCAAATTAACGTGGGAGAGATCTTCCATGGGCATTGCCCAAACCCAGGCTGCAGCTCTTTGCTCCTCTCCCCCAGCTTCCCGGAGAGGATGGCACTGTCAGGGGAACAGTGTCCAGCTCAGGATACCAGCGGGGTGAAAGTGGTAACCCAAGCACATCCTCCAACTCTGCCATCACCTTCCTCATTCAGGAGGTAAGACAGGGGCACAGCCTGGCAGAGGGAAATGCAGGGCTGCCAGGGAGTGAAAGGGGCTGGCAGGGGTGCCATGCTCCTGCCAAGTTGGGAGGCAAAGCTTAGCTATGAGGGTGAGCAGCAGTTATGTGCGAGTGCAGAGGGCAGGAGGGAAAAGGAGGTGAGGGTGGGTTGCCTGCAGCCAGGAACACTTCTACAGACTGAGCACACATTGGGCTCTGACCCCATCCTCTGCTACAGGCTCTGATCTCCGGGGGCCTTGCGGCTCTGGCCAGTGACCCATCCTTTGTAGCAGTGACCAGGGATGAGATGGCAGCCAGCAGCCAGCTGGAGATGGATGAAGTGGAGAAAGCAGCCTGTGAGCTGCTAAAGGGAAGAGAAACACTGCGGGGTACAAAAACTGGCACTGCCCCCCAGGACACCTCAGCCGTATCACCAGTCAGCTCCCCAGGGCTCAGCACAGCCCTCTCCCAAAAGACCATCGATGCTACTCGCCTGTGAGCCGCCCTGTGATTCCGTCCAGCGGGCACAGTCCCTTCAGGAGCTTGCAGGGGGTTACTGGAGCAATGCAACACTGCTCCTCCCCTCTGCCTGGGGTCCTGGTGGGCTCTGTCCAGCTGCAGGAGGATTTTTGGGCTGGGTCTCCAGGATGCTGGTGCAGGACAGGACAATGCTGTGCCAGCAGCATCTTGCAAAAGCTGGACAGGTCATTAAAGTGTTCCTGGTGTGTGAGTCCGTGGATTCCTCTGTCCTCTCCTTCGTCCGCCACCCTGCCTGCACAGCCTGTGCCCACAGCTGCCCTCTGCCTAGCCCAGCCTGGGTAGGGGGCTGCAAATGCAAGACCGCATTTAACCAGAGCTGGCAATGATTCATGTGGCAGCCTCCAGTCCCCATGCTGAGGGAGGTCTGTCCCTGCTCCCCAGTACTCATGCCTCAACCACCCATTTTGAGGGTGCCAAGCTCTGGGGGTCTCCAGATATCCCAGCAGCTGCACCCAGCATCCTTATGTCTCTGTGGCTTCGGCAGCTCTGCCTTGGGCTGGGACAGCAGACAGGCACTGCCTTTGTGCCAGAGTGATGCTTGGGGGCTTCTTGGCTCACTCTCCCAGCTGGATAAGAAACTGGGAATGGGGCAGAGGTGTGAGAGCATGTCCAGGTCAGTGCAACAGCCCTGGGTCTAAGAGGAGAGCTGGCCACTGCGATGCAATTTCTGTCACTTCCAGTATCTTCAAACACTGCTCTCGGGCTCAGGCACCCACTGCCCAGCCTGGCCCGCAGGAGGGTCTCATCCAGCCCACAGACATCCCCACTGTTCTGACGGGGACAGGCCAGAGATGCCACAGCCAGGAAAGCATGAGGAGCACGGTGCTTGCTGTATGCCCATGCCAGCACTGCCCAGCGCTGCCTGTGCACTGTCCACTGTTGCCTGGTATGAAGTAGCAGCTGAGGTTATTCCTCTCCGGGAATGGATCTGCCCAGGACTTTCGCTTTACAGACCTCAGTGCACCGGGCAGGATCTGGATGCCAAGCACTGGGGTAGCCCTGTCTTCCCCAGGCCATCTCTTTGCTGGGATCTTGCTCCAGAGGGCCTCCAGCCCAGCTGAAGGGCTCTTCCTTGCCTAATATATATTAAAATGCAGCAAACTGATGGGTCCTGGGGGAGGTGCTGAATCGATAGAGCTTGCCTGCTCTCCAGCAGGGCATTTATTTGTTAACTTAATAAAAGGGAAATGGCTGTTGCTGAGTTCCAGCTGCAGCCTGAGCATCAGAGAGCCCATCTTGAATAGGGGACATGGAAGCACAGACAGCTTTCCCCCGAGGGGATGCAAGCAATCAGCAGGGATGTTGTAGGAGCAGCTGCTGCATCCCTTGTTTTTCTTTCACTTCTCTGGGGCAGGACGTACACCCCCTTACACACACTCACAAACACATCCACCCACTCCTGAGGAAGGGCCACGGGGCGGTTGCCAATGAGACTCTGCCAGGGGACTGTCGAGGACGTGGTTTATTACTTACAAGGTGAATGGTGATGGTTCCTGGTCCCTTTAGTTAGGTGCGGGACTGTGTGCGCCACTTTCCAAGGCAGGTAGGTGCTCACCAGGGACTCCAAACATGAAGGGTGACACTATGGTGGGGACATATTGCAGTGATGGGACAGTGCCTCTGCACTGTTTTCTGGGGTCTGGGGCTGCACGGGGGCTGCTTTACTTCAAAGTAGCGTCTAGGGAGTCTTTCTTGAGTTGATTTCTAGCTGAACTGGGGGACAGATCTGGCTTGTACAAGGGTCAGAGTAGAAAGATAGGGCCAGTAACACCACGGCATGGTCACTGCCCCTCTCTGTGTGGAGCTTTGGTGGGGAAGGGTCCAGCCTCAAAAAACCCAGCAGCTCAGGGTGGGAAGTGCCCCCCGATCCAGGTGTCCTTGAAGACATGGCCCCCAGGGACAAAGGAATTAAAATGCCAGCTCCTCACATCCTTGCAGGACAACAGACAGGCCATATCCTGCTCATGCCCATGTACGAGCGTGAGGTGCCCTGGACTGTACCCATCCCAGCAGAAGCCAAGCCAGGTGCCCCAAGGTGCAAAGCCTCATGTGCACATGGCACATGGCCCTGGTACCTTGGGAGCACGAGCAGACGGGGTGACGGGACAGTGCTGTTGAGACGAAGGCATCCAGACCTCAGAACAGAGGGTAGGTGCTGGGCTCCACGCTGGCACAGCTCTGACTTCACTGTCGGCCACCAGCACAGGCATGTCTTGGCTGTCCCAGAGCAGACGGACAACCTCTCCCAGGACACAGCCTCGGCTCATCAAAGAAAACCTCAGTGTGCCTCAGTTTCCCCTCACACTCCATTGCTGTTCACCCTGACGTTCATCAATGCTGGCCTGCTGAGCTGGGGTTCCCCTGTAGGTCCCACACCTGCTTCACGCTGGGAGATGCTTTTTCCTGCCAATCCAGAAGTTCCCTGTGTCCCTGGGCAGCACAGTCTCTGCCCGCACAGGACAACACGTCCATCTGGCATTAGCCCCAGCAATGCGAAGGCAACTGAAAGTGAAGCCGGAACAGGACTCCTTCAGCTCCTTGGCACCTCTCTGTCCCCAGTCCTGCTCCCTGATGGGCCCTGGACATGTGGCACTCGCTAGCCTCCCGAAGTCAGCTCACAGGATGAAGCCAATCGCCCTGTGGACACCATCCTCCGCTGCACGGGTGCCCAGCTGGCTGCTTGGCCCCCACAGCCACACAGGACGGACTGAGCATGCTGGAGAGGCATTTCCACACCTGGGCACTGTCCTGTCATGCCCATGCCATCAGCCTCACCTCCTGTGCTCTTGGGACGGGATCTCACCACAGCCTTGGACAATCCACAGAGTCACCAGCC